>NW_026554594.1:0-516 GCF_027596085.1 Anoplopoma fimbria | reverse complement strand
TGTTGGCTAGGGTGGGCTGTGGGATGCCCATGCTTGCAGTCAAGGTTTATAAATATTATATTTTTTTCTTCTGATAGCATTTTCCCGAAAAATAATGATTTTGGTACTTTTATATGAATAAAATTATTATTTTATATATATAAAAGATATATATATTCTTTTCTTTTTTTTATTTTTTTTTCATTTTTTTTTTTTTTTCATTTTATTTTATTTTTTTATTTTATTTTTATTTTATTTATTTTATTTTATTTCATTTATTTCATTTTTTATTTTATTTCATTTTATTTCATTTCATTTCATTTCATTTTATTTCATTTCATTTTATTTTATTTCATTTTATTTCTATTTTATTTCATTTTCATTTTATTTCATTTCATTTTCATTTCATTTCATTTCATTTTATTTCATTTTATTTTATTTTATTTTATTTCATTTCATTTCATTTCATTTCATTTTATTTCATTTTATTTTATTTTATTTTATTTCATTTCATTTCATTTCATTTCATTTCATTTT
>NW_026554593.1:0-2436 GCF_027596085.1 Anoplopoma fimbria | reverse complement strand
CGGACGTTTTCAGCCGGCGGTCGCGGTCATTTTCTCGCGGATGGAGCAGCATGGAGAGGCAGGCTGATGGCACCACTGTTCTTTTACGGACGTTTTTCAGCCGGCAGTCGCGGTCATTTCTCGCGGATGGAGCAGCGTGGGAGAGACAGGCTGATGGCACCACTGTTTCCCCACTTCGCTCTCTCTTTTACGGACGTTTTCAGCCGGCGGTCGCGGTCATTTTCTCGCGGATGGGCAACATGGAGAGACAGGCTGATAGCACCACTGTTTCCCCACTTCATGCACTCTTTTACGGACGTTTTCAGCCCGGCCCGGTCGCGGTCATTTTCTCGCGGATGGAGCAGCATGGAAGAAGGCAGGCTGATGGCACCACTGTTTCCCCACTACATGCTCTCTTTTTACGGACGTTTTCAGCCGGCGGTCGCGGTCATTTTCTCGCGGATGGAGCAGCATGGAGAGACAGGCTGATGGCACCACTGTTCCCCACTCCATGCTCTCTCTTTTACGGACGTTTTCAGCCGGCGGTCGCGGTCATTTTCTCGCGGATGGAGCAGCATGGAGAGACAGGCTGATGGCACCACTGTTTACACACTCCATGCTCTCTCTTTTACGGACGTTTTTCAGCCGGCGGTCGCGGTCATTTTCTCGCGGATGGAGCAGCATGGAGAGGCGGCTGATGGCACCACTGTTTCCCCACTCCATGCTCTCTCTCTTTTACGGACGTTTTCAGCCGGCGGTCGCGGTCATTTTCTCGCGGATGGAGCAGCATGGAGAGACATGCTGATGGCACCACTGTTTCCCCACTCCATGCACTCTTTTACGGACGTTTTCAGCCGGCGGTCGCGGTCATTTTCTCGCGGATGGAGCAGCATGGAGAGACAGGCTGATGGCACCACTGTTTCCCCACTCCATGCTCTCTCTTTTACGGACGTTTTCGCGGATGGAGCAGCATGGAGAGACAGGCTGATGGCACCACTGTTTCCCCACTCCATGCTCTCTCTTTTACGGACGTTTTCAGCCGGCGGTCGCGGTCATTTTCTCGCGGATGGAGCAGCATGGAGAGACAGGCTGATGGCACCACTGTTTCCCCACTCCATGCTCTCTCTTTTACGGACGTTTTCAGCCGGCGGTCGCGGTCATTTTCTCGCGGATGGAGCAGCATGGAGAGACAGGCTGATGGCACCACTCTTTACCCACTTCATGCTCTCTCTTTTACGGACGTTTTCAGCCGGCGGTCGCGGTCATTTTCTCGCGGATGGAGCAGCATGGAGAGACAGGCTGATGGCACCACTGTTTCCCCACTCCATGCTCTCTCTTTTACGGACGTTTTCAGCCGGCGGTCGCGGTCATTTTCTCGCGGATGGAGCAGCATGGAGAGACAGGCTGATGGCACCACTGTTTCCCCACTCCATGCTCTCTCTTTTACGGACGTTTTCAGCCGGCGGTCGCGGTCATTTTCTCGCGGATGGAGCAGCATGGAGAGACAGGCTGATGGCACCACTGTTTCCCCACTTCATGCACTCTCTTTTACGGACGTTTTCAGCCGGCGGTCGCGGTCATTTTCTCGCGGATGGAGCAGCATGGAGAGGCAGGCTGATGGCACCACTGTTTCCCCACTCCATGCTCTCTCTTTTACGGACGTTTTCAGCCGGCGGTCGCGGTCATTTTCTCGCGGATGGAGCAGCATGGAGAGACAGGCTGATGGCACCACTGTTTCCCCACTCCATGCTCTCTCTTTTACGGACGTTTTCAGCCGGCGGTCGCGGTCATTTTCTCGCGGATGGAGCAGCATGGAGAGACAGGCTGATGGCACCACTGTTTCCCCACTTCATGCTCACTCTTTTACGGACGTTTTCAGCCGGCGGTCGCGGTCATTTTCTCGCGGATGGAGCAGCATGGAGAGACAGGCTGATGGCACCACTGTTTCCCCACTCCATGCTCTCTCTTTTACGGACGTTTTCAGCCGGCGGTCGCGGTCATTTTCTCGCGGATGGAGCAGCATGGAGAGACAGGCTGATGGCACCACTGTTTCCCCACTCCATGCTCTCTCTTTTACGGACGTTTTCAGCCGGCGGTCGCGGTCATTTTCTCGCGGATGGAGCAGCATGGAGAGACAGGCTGATGGCACCACTGTTTCCCCACTTCATGCACTCTCTTTACGGACGTTTTCAGCCGGCGGTCGCGGTCATTTTCTCGCGGATGGAGCAGCATGGAGAGACAGGCTGATGGCACCACTGTTTCCCCACTTCATGCTCTCTCTTTACGGACGTTTTCAGCCGGCGGTCGCGGTCATTTTCTCGCGGATGGAGCAGCATGGAGAGACAGGCTGATGGCACCACTGTTTCCCCACTCCATGCACTCTCTTTACGGACGTTTTCAGCCGGCGGTCGCGGTCATTTTCTCGCGGATGGAGCAGCATGGAGAGACAGGCTGATG
>NW_026554592.1:0-2095 GCF_027596085.1 Anoplopoma fimbria | reverse complement strand
ACTATTTCTTATCTAAACTCCTAATATTCCATCCATCCATCCATCCATCCATCCATCCATCCATCCATCTCCTTCCGCTTATCCGGGGCCGGGTCGCGGGGGCAGCAAGCTAAGGAGGGTCCTCCAGACGTCCTTCTCCCCAACAACATTTAGGCCAGGCGAGATATATAATCTCTCCAGCGTGTTCTGGGTCTACCCCGGGCCTCTTACCAGTTGGACGTGCCTGGAAAACCTCTAAAGGGAGGCGTCCAGGAGGCATCCTGATCAGATGCCCGAGCCACCTCAGCTGGCCCCTTTCGACGTGAAGGAGCAGCGGCTCTACTCCGAGCTCCTCCGGATGTCTGAGCTCCTCACCCTATCTCTAAGGCTGGCCCAGCCACCCCTACGAAGAAGCTCATTTCGGCCGCTTGTATTAGGTCATTCTTTCGGTCACTACCCAAAGCTCATGACCATAGGTGAGGGTTGGAACGTAGATGGACTGGTAAATCGAGAGCTTTGCCTTTCGGCTCAGCTCCTTCTTCACCAAACGGTCCGGTACAACGCCCGCATCACTGCTGACGCTGCACCGAACCGCCTGTCCATCTCCCGCTCCATTTTACCCTCACTCGTGAATAAGATCCCGAGATACTTGAACTCCCTCACGTGACTCACTCCCAACCCAGAGGGTGCAATCCACCGTTTTCCGGAAGAGAACCATGGCCTCAGACTTGGAGGTACTGACTCTCATCCCGACCGCTTCACACTCGGCTGTGAACCGCCCCAGTGCGTGCTGAAGGTCACGTTCTGAAGAAGCCAACAGAACCACATCATCTGCAAAAAGCAGGGATGCGATTCTGAGTCCCCAAACCGGAAACTCTCCTCCCCCCGGCTGCGCCTTGAAATCCTGTCCATGAAAATCACAAACAGGATTGGTGACAATGGGCAGCCCTGGCGGAGGCCAACACGCACTGGGAACAAGCTCGACTTTGTGCCGAGTATCCGGACACAGCTCTCACTTTGTTCATACAAGGACCGAATGGCTCGTAGTAACGAACCAGGTACCCCATATTCCCGCAGTACCCCCCACAGGACTCCCCGAGGGACACGGTCGAAGGCCTTCTCCAAGTCCACAAAACACATGTAGACTGGATGAGCAAACTCCCATGCACCCTCCAACAGACCTGCAAGGGTAAAGAGTTGGTCCGCTGTTCCACGTCCAGGACGGAATCCGCATTGCTCCTCCTGAATCTGAGGTTCGACAATCGGACGGAGCCTCCTTTCCAGCACCCTGGAGTAAACTTTCCCGGGAGGCTGAGCAGTGTGATACCCCTATAATTGGAGCACACTCTCCGGTCCCCCTTTTTGAAAATGGGAACCACCACCCCGGTCTGCCACTCCACAGGCACTGTACCCGACTTCCACGCGACAGTGAAGAGACGTGTCAACCAAGACAGCCCAACAATGTCCAGAGCCTTTAGCATCTCTGGTCGAATCTCATCCACTCCTGGCGCTTTGCCGCTGAAGAGCTTTTTAACTACCTCAACGACCTCCGCCAGGCATATGGACGAGACTTCCCCTGAGTCTTCAGACTCTGCCTCTTCCACAGAGGACGTGTTGGTCGGGTTCAGGAGTTCCTCAAAGTGTTCTTTCCACCGCTCGACAATATCCCCAGTCCGGGTCTGCAGTTCTCCCCCTGCTGAGCACAGCCTGAGAAAAGCCCTGTTTCCCCTTTCTGAGTCGTCTCACGGTTTGCCAGAACTTCCTTGAGGCCATTCGAAAGTCCTTCTCCATGGCCTCGCCAAACTCCTCCCACACCCGGGTTTTTGCCTCAGCAACCGCCGCAGCTGCAGCCCTTCTGGCCAACCGGTACCTGCCTGCTGATTCAGGAGACCCTCGGCCAACCAAGCCGAAAGGCCTCCTTCTTCAGCTTGACGGCCTCCTTCACCGCTGGTGTCCACCAGCGGGTTCTTGGATTGCCGCCACGACAGGCACCGATCGCCTTCCGACCACAACTCCTAGCAGCAGCTTCCACAATGGAGGATTTGAACATGGCCCACTCGGATTCCATGTCCCCAGCCTCCCCCGGGATGCACGAGAAATTGTTCCGGAGGTGGGA
>NW_026554591.1:0-7197 GCF_027596085.1 Anoplopoma fimbria | reverse complement strand
AGTGAAAAAAGCTTACAGCACCTGGTATTCCCAGGCGGTCTCCCATCCAAGTACTGACCAGGCCCGACCCTGCTTAGCTTCCGAGATCAGACGAGATCGGGCGTGTTCAGGGTGGTATGGCCGTAAGCAAATATTGTGCCTACCAAAGGGCCTTTTAAAGATACTATATCACCACGCTTTGCTCTTTCGTCTATACAGGGAGCGCCTGCAGATTTCCAGACACACTCACAGCTTTTAAATGTCAAATCAGAATGTACAAAGTGGCTATAAGGATCACAAATGTAGTGCAGTAAAAAGATTAATATTTACTGTTGAAATGTAGAATACGTTAGCATAAAATTGAAAAGAAAATGATCGATGAGCTTAGGAATGATGAAAGCCATCATTTAACTGGATTTGTGTCATTTCTATACCGGCAAGTCATGATCTAGCTATTTCCTTCCCACCCTGTCGGTGTCCACTGAAAAAGCAGCAGCGCCCTCTGCTTTTTGTAAAGAGGAGTGAAAAAAGCTTACAGCACCTGGTATTCCCAGGCGGTCTCCCATCCAAGTACTGACCAGGCCCGACCCTGCTTAGCTTCCGAGATCAGACGAGATCGGGCGTGTTCAGGGTGGTATGGCCGTAAGCAAATATTGTGCCTACCAAAGGGCCTTTTAAAGATACTATATCACCACGCTTTGCTCTTTCGTCTATACAGGGAGCGCCTGCAGATTGCCAGACACACTCACAGCTTTTAAATGTCAAATCAGAATGTACAAAGTGGCTATAAGGATCACAAATGTAGTGCAGTAAAAAGATTAATATTTACTGTTGAAATGTAGAATACGTTAGCATAAAATTGAAAAGAAAATGATCGATGAGCTTAGGAATGATGAAAGCCATCATTTAACTGGATTTGTGTCATTTCTATACCGGCAAGTCATGATCTAGCTATTTCCTTCCCACCCTGTCGGTGTCCACTGAAAAAGCAGCAGCGCCCTCTGCTTTTTGTAAAGAGGAGTGAAAAAAGCTTACAGCACCTGGTATTCCCAGGCGGTCTCCCATCCAAGTACTGACCAGGCCCGACCCTGCTTAGCTTCCGAGATCAGACGAGATCGGGCGTGTTCAGGGTGGTATGGCCGTAAGCAAATATTGTGCCTACCAAAGGGCCTTTTAAAGATACTATATCACCACGCTTTGCTCTTTCGTCTATACAGGGAGCGCCTGCAGATTGCCAGACACACTCACAGCTTTTAAATGTCAAATCAGAATGTACAAAGTGGCTATAAGGATCACAAATGTAGTGCAGTAAAAAGATTAATATTTACTGTTGAAATGTAGAATACGTTAGCATAAAATTGAAAAGAAAATGATCGATGAGCTTAGGAGTTTTTTTTTTTTTTTTTTTTTTTATTATCAAAAAATATAGTTTACAATTCAAATTCAGTATTTACAGTAATTTACAATCTTTTACAGTCATAACCAAACACGGTATGACACACACAAGACATACAGATAGTTGATAATCACAAATGTACGCAACAATCACATAGAGAGGTTAACCCTCATCATACACAACAAACATTTGCGTCGGAGTGGTCTGCCAGGTCTTAACAAGCAGGAAAAACAATGCCCACACTACACACTAAATCCTAACGTCCCTGATTCCGTTACCATGACCAAAGTGCTGTTCCTAACAAAATACTTGTGAAAATCCTCCCTCCTAAGCGTGTGGACCAACCTTACATTCTTTTTAAAAGTTGCCACAAACCACTCCCATACCCGTATCACCCTCCCCTCATATTGCGCAACGTTCCTCCTACATACAATTGCATGACGGACTGTGCTCAACATGAAATTCACCAAATTTACATTCACATCTTTCACCTTTCCAACCACACCAAACAACAACAGTTTCTTCCATTCAACATCATTCCCAACCTTGATCCCACAGTGTACACTCAACAAATCCTTAACCTTCTCAAAAAAGACAAACAACATTGAACATTCAATGAAATAATGATCAAAGGTCTCATCCACCTCTTTACAAACATTGCACACTCTACCCACAGTCCTATCAATTTGGTGCAAAACAACATTCGTGAAAACCCTATTGTGCCTGATCTTAAAATCATTGTGCTCACATTCAATAGAGTTATACTTCACATTCAAGTTGCCCCACATTTTCTTCACGTCAAACCCCTCAAAAACCCTTCCCCACACCTTCTCTGACGCTGGCCTCTTCATCCCACCACCCATCAAATCCATATACACACTTTTTGTACTGACATCCTCAAACTTAACTCTCTTACCTCCCCTCTCCACCCCCAACTCGACCATCGTGTTCTCCTCGCCCATCCCTCCCTGTCCTAACAGTAGTGTCATCCACCCTGTACCAATACTTCCCTTTACTCTTCTATACATCCCAACAACCACAGCCCCCCTCACGTCTCTATTAACCCTCCTTACATCCCTTATGATCACCTGTTCCGCCTTAAAAACGTTACCACCCTCCAACATTAAATGCTTGACCTGTTTAATACCGGCTTTCTCAAAATGTTTACTGACCAGTATTCTGTTATTGTGAAGTATTTTTGGGTTCTGAAAGATTGGCTGATTCAGAACCTCGGCTCTGTCCACACACTCATACTTCACGTACTCCAAATATTTCCCCCATGCCTCAAAAACCTCTCTATAGAAATACGACATCCCTTGACACCTCGGTTTATTAAACATCATAAAAAGACCATTCACACCACAACCACCATACCTGTGCAAATAGTCCTCAAAAAAACCCATCCAACAATACTCCTCCTTTCCAAATAAATATTTCTTAATTGTTTTCACTCGTAACGCCCTTTTCTTCACCTCCACATCTATCAATTTCAGTCCTCCATCCTCATACCCATTCGTCAAGACCTTATGCGCAATTTTGGCCGGTTTCCCATCCCACAAAAAATTGTTAACAGCCCCATTCAAATCCTTTACTACCCACAATGGTAGATCCAGGGTGCTCAGCACATGATTCACCCGTGACATCATCAAGCAATTCACCACAATCACCTTGCCCCTCAGTCTCAACTTCCTCATCTTCCATAAATTCAAATTCTGCTTCACTTTATTCAGAACCCCTGTCCACGTGACATCCCTTGCCTCATTTTCATCCACACCCACATTCACACCTAATACCTTTATCATCCCCTTAGAAACAGTCAGCGGAATGTCACACTCGCTCATATCCACTGCCCCTACACAAAGGATCTCTGACTTTTCCAGGTTAATCTTTGCCCCCGATGCACTCCCATATATTCCCAATAACTCAATTACCCTTTTCACACTGGCCAAATTCCTAACTGTAATGCTTGTGTCATCTGCGTATTGATGGATTAAACTCCTACCTCCTCCCGGGATATTGATGCCTTGTATGTGCTGATCCTTTTTTAGCATGGTGGCTAATGGTTCAGCCGTTATACTGTACAATAATGCAGATAACGGACAACCCTGCCTAACTGACCTCTCTAATCTAAAACTATCCGTCAATACCCCGTTACACTTAACCCTACTCTTTGCATTACTATACAATAGTCGAATCCACTTCACTAACCTATCCCCAAAACCAAATCTCTCTAGCGCCCTAAACATAAACTCATGTTCTACCCTATCAAAAGCTTTGTTAAAATCTACACTCAAAACTACACCTCCCTCTTCTTTCATATGCCTCACTACATCCCTAACTGACCCTATCGTGTCCCCTATATCTCTCCCTGGAATACTGTAAGTTTGCGTTGATGAAACTATGGTCCCTACTACCGACTTAATCCGATTAGCTAAAGTTTTGGCCAGTACCTTATAGTCAGTGTTCAACAGACTTAACCCTCTGTAGTTCCCTAACTGCAATTTACTACCCTTATTCTTGTAGAGTACCGCTATTAACCCCGTCGACATCGACTTACTAACCATCCCTAACCTTTCCATTTCCCTATATACCTTTAATAAAATCGGACATAACAACTCACTAAAGCACTTGTAAAACTCTGCCGGCAATCCATCAGAGCCAGGACTCTTGTTATTGGACAGGCTGCTGACGGCCGCCATCACCTCCGATTCTACTAACTCACACTCACATACTTCCCTATCACTATCCGATAACACATGCTCAACCGTCCCTAATACCTTGTCCACACTATCCTTATCTACATAGCCTTTGCTAAATAAATCACTGTAAAACCCCTGCACTCTCTCCAACACCCCCACAAAATCACTTACCACTTCCCCTCTCTCACCCTCTATCTGAGCTATGTATGTTCTACCCTGTTTCCGTTTTTCCAGCCCCAAAAAGAAAGACGTACATTTCTCCCCATCTACCGCATACTGCGCC
Organism: Anoplopoma fimbria; assembly: GCF_027596085.1. Lineage (NCBI taxonomy): Eukaryota > Metazoa > Chordata > Actinopteri > Perciformes > Anoplopomatidae > Anoplopoma > Anoplopoma fimbria. The sequence continues at coordinate 2,840 of NW_026554591.1, read as the reverse complement.
CGACTCCTAACTATCGCCCCTTTACACCTCTCCCTTTCATAAGATTCTAATTCCCCTTTAATGCCTATGTAGTCAGCTAAGTCCCTATTCACATCGTCATCTAACCTCCTCAATTCCTCAGCCATTCGCTCTCTCAATACACATTCCGTCCTCCTCTTTACTTGACTCCGCTTTTTACAATATTTTATGCTCAACATTTTCACCTTTATCTTCACACATTCCCACCACTCACACACGCCTGCATCATACCCCACACAATTCATTTGCTCCTTAACACACCCTCTCACCATCTCAATATACTCGCTCTCTTCCAACACACTTGTATTCAAACACCAAACTCCCCCCCCTGTCCCTCTACTTCTGTCACCCATCTGAAGGATTATTGCTGCATGATCACTATAACCAGTGAATTTATACTGTACACTGCTCAAAGTATCAGCGATGTCCTGTCGTGCTAAACATAAATCGATCCTACTTTGCTTTAGCACCCCGTTCACTATCTGCCTCCTAGAAAATTCCCTCTTGGCAGCATTTCTAACCCTCCACACATCGACCAAACCCCCATCCTCAATCATTTTGAACAAAGCCTTCCGGGCCGAATCCTGTCTAAAACTATCTCTCCTATAAACATCCAGCTTGCTACAAAACACATTAAAATCGCCCACGAGAACACAATTCCTAGTGCAGAGCAAACCAAGAGAGATAAAAAATAACCTTTTTTCCACTTCTCTGTTAGGTGCGTATACATTAATTAGTCTATACGTTACATTATTAACATCAAAATCGATTCCAATCACCCTCCCCTTCCCATCATTCAGAACCTCCTTCACATTCCCAACCACATCCTCCTTTACAAGTATTGCCACACCACACGATCTTGCCGTCCCACAATTGACAAATAACAGTCCCCTCCATTTCTCCTTGATTTCTGGCATTTTAGCCTGTGTCCAGTTTGTTTCCTGCAGCACTAAAATATCGGATTTGAAATTGATTAACACCTCATCAAACTTCGCCATATTGTTAAGACCGTTGATGTTAATTGATGTGAGTGTGACCATTGGAATCAAAAGACAAAGAGTGGGTATTACTGTTAAAATCCTTTTTTTTACGTACCCCTTTCTTTTTCAAGTTCCTCTGTTCCTCATCGGAATCAACCCCTCTCCTGCGTCTGACCCTGGGCGCCCTCTCCCTACAAACACCCAACGCCTCATTCCCAGACTTATTCTCCCTCTCCCTTCCATCAGCCAGTGTGGGGGGGGAACTTATAGGCGCCATACCACGCCAATGAGACGCGTCGGCTGTAGCCTCACTAGTCCCAGCACAAGACCCCCCGGCTGCATCTCCCTCTACTGTAGGCCACACGGGCGCCTGTAAAGAGAGGAGCCCCGCTTGAGAGCTCCTGCCCCCCCATCCCTGTGCCCCCATCTCCCCCTGATGCCGGGGCCATTGACACAACCAAATCAACTTCTAGGCTAGCCCCCGTGCCATGTCCCGCCTCGTTCCCCAACTGTCCAGACCCCCGCGGCACCTTGGCTACGCCCTCCGCTGGTGTAGGGTGCCCAGATGCCGGTAGAGAGGAAAGCTCTACTTGAGAGCTTTGCCCCCCGGGCAACCCCGTGCCCCCCACACCCGGGTCCTTCAGCACAACCCGTAGCTGACTGTCCAAGACTGTCTCCCCGTCAGACAGCTCCCCGTGCTCCATCTCCTCTTCCTCACTCTCTTCCCCTCCACTTTCCTCACTCTCCAACGATACAGCCCTTGAGTCTGGGTCAACTGAGAGGGCACCCCTCCCACCTGCTCCTCCTTACACACACAATTTTCCCTTCTATTACCACACTCTCTGCATTTAATCACAGCCACACACTCCCTTGCATAGTGTCCCTGCTTCCCGCACTTCCGACACAGGAAGTCAGGACAGTCCCTCACTATGTGTCCAGGCTGGATGCACAATCTACACACCTTTAATTGTCTGTCATGGATGACACGGAAATATTCAGCACCCTTTTCAGTGTCAAAACGTGTGGACCAAGGCAAGGACCGTACTTCCTTGTTAAACTTCACCTTAACAAAGCGTGTTCCCTCACATATGGTCATCCCAGGCCACTTCCTCCTTGCAATGGGCGAAACTGCCTCCACACCCCAGTCCGCAAGCTTCTTCAGAATCTCCTCATCCGTAATGTACACCGGTAGACTCATGAAGGACACCACCATCTCATCTGATGTCAAGTCTTTTGCGACGACGCTGGTCCCCCTTATCCTAAAACCATCCAACAATCGCCGCTTCCCGTTGGGGTGATTCATCGTCACTTCATATTTGTTCAATGAGAGGTAGCGACATCCCAAGACCAATCCACACACACTCTGCATCGCCCTTAACATCTCCATCATCGGGATTTTCTCCTCTCCCACCAGCTCCACAGCCACAGACAACTCCCTGCTGTAGCTCGGGCCACCATCCGCAACCTTGTCCTCCTTCTCTCTCGTTGCTCTCTCCGCAGTCACCGGTCTCCCGCCCAGTACGTCCTCCGATGTCCCCTTCGCCACACAACCACCATCCGTCGCCGCACCAGGAGCCGTGTTCCGTTCCATGCCGTCTTCCATTCCAGTTTTCAAAACCGCGTGAGACATCGAAAAAAACCGAACTAAAGTATACTAATACTCCCCCAAACAGCAAGCTGTCGGGGGAATAAACGACTAGACGAAAAACTAACCAAAAAAATATCTATAAATACTTGATTTACCACCAAAAGAATCCTCGCTCCAACACCGTCCTCCTCTCACCACTCAAGCACACCAAACACTTCCTCAATGGGCGTATCACTTCCTCAATGGGCGTGTTC
>NW_026554590.1:0-1098 GCF_027596085.1 Anoplopoma fimbria | reverse complement strand
GCCTGCAGATTCCAGACACACTCACAGCTTTTAAATGTCAAATCAGAATGTACAAAGTGGCTATAAGGATCACAAATGTAGTGCAGTAAAAATATTAATATTTACTGTTGAAATGTAGAATACGTTAGCATAAAATTGAAAAGAAAATGATCGATGAGCTTAGGAATGATGAAAGCCATCATTTAACTGGATTTGTGTCATTTCTATACCGGCAAGTCATGATCTAGCTATATCCTTCCCACCCTGTCGGTGTCCACTGAAAAAGCAGCAGCGCCCTCTGCTTTTTGTAAAGAGGAGTGAAAAAAGCTTACAGCACCTGGTATTCCCAGGCGGTCTCCCATCCAAGTACTGACCAGGCCCGACCCTGCTTAGCTTCCGAGATCAGACGAGATCGGGCGTGTTCAGGGTGGTATGGCCGTAAGCAAATATTGTGCCTACCAAAGGGCCTTTTAAAGATACTATATCACCACGCTTTGCTCTTTCGTCTATACAGGGAGCGCCTGCAGATTTCCAGACACACTCACAGCTTTTAAATGTCAAATCAGAATGTACAAAGTGGCTATAAGGATCACAAATGTAGTGCAGTAAAAATATTAATATTTACTGTTGAAATGTAGAATACGTTAGCATAAAATTGAAAAGAAAATGATCGATGAGCTTAGGAATGATGAAAGCCATCATTTAACTGGATTTGTGTCATTTCTATACCGGCAAGTCATGATCTAGCTATATCCTTCCCACCCTGTCGGTGTCCACTGAAAAAGCAGCAGCGCCCTCTGCTTTTTGTAAAGAGGAGTGAAAAAAGCTTACAGCACCTGGTATTCCCAGGCGGTCTCCCATCCAAGTACTGACCAGGCCCGACCCTGCTTAGCTTCCGAGATCAGACGAGATCGGGCGTGTTCAGGGTGGTATGGCCGTAAGCAAATATTGTGCCTACCAAAGGGCCTTTTAAAGATACTATATCACCACGCTTTGCTCTTTCGTCTATACAGGGAGCGCCTGCAGATTTCCAGACACACTCACAGCTTTTAAATGTCAAATCAGAATGTACAAAGTGGCTATAAGGATCACAAATGTAGTGCAGTAAAAATATTAATA
>NW_026554588.1:0-1636 GCF_027596085.1 Anoplopoma fimbria | reverse complement strand
GCGGAGCCATCGTCATGGAAGTGCGAGACTAGTGTGTCAAGCTCCTCCAGGAACTGCTTCAAGAGGGCCCGGTGGGCGGTACACAACAGCAATGGTGAGCTTGACTGGATAAGTGACAGTAACAGCATGAAATTCAAAAGAGGAAGGGGAGAACTGTGGAACAGAGACAAGAGAGTATTTCCATTTTGGGGAAATTAGCAGGCCAGTGCCACCACCTCGCCTCGCAGCTCTGGGAGTGTGAGAAAGGAGTACACATCTGACAGAGCTGCGGGTGTGGTGGTGTTTTCTGGTGTGATCCAGGTCTCAGTTAGAGCAAGAAAGTTGAGGGAGAGCAAGGATGCGTAGCCTGAGATGAACTCAGCTTTCGGCACTGCCGACTGGCAGTTCCAAAGCCCCCCCGACACCACTTGCTCACCATGGGCTGAGAGAGTGGGATAATAATAATAATAATAATAATAATAATCAATCCTTTATTAGTCCCACAATGGGGAAATTATTTCTCTGCATTTAACCCATCCCGGAGGAGCAGTGGGCTGCAATGAAGCGCCCGGGAGCAACTTGGGGTTAGGTGTCTTGCTCAGGACACCTCGGCATGTTGCTGGTAGAGGGGACTTGAACCACCAACCTTGTGGTTACGGGACAAGCGCTCTACCTCATGTGCCACAGCCGCCCCAATAGATAGATGAGGTTAGTGGGGTCACGGCGCCTGGGAATGACCCACTGTCTACGTGAGCACCAGACAGAGGAACAGACAGAAATAGGATGCAGACACATGGTAGTCAATATAAACAAATTACTGACCCGTACAAGTACACGCTCGAGAAGTCTTTGCTTGACGAAGTCTGGCTTGAAAAAGTCGCCCTGTTGCCTTTGTTCGCCCTAGCCTTTCAAGTCTGGCTTGAAAAGTCGCCCTGTTGCCTTTGTTAAGCTAGCCTTTCAAGTCTGGCTTGAAAAAGTCGCCTGTTGACTTTGTTCGCCCTAGCCTTTCAAGTCTGGCTTGAAAAAGTCGCCCTGTTGCCTTTGTTCGCCCTAGCCTTCGTTTGCCTGACGCTTCCAGCCAGCAGCAGTGGTTAAGGACCTACCTACTGATTGCTCATTGTCTGCCAGGAGTGTAAGCCACTCCCCCTAGCAGTTAAGAGGACAATTGACCTATTGAAGCTAAAGCACACCTCTCAGAGCAGTTCCTGATTAAAGGCACAGGAGCATCAAACACAACAGAGCATCAAACACTTCCTGATTAGAGAATATCAGAACAGTAGAATCAACAGAATCAGCATCAGTCACTAACCCTTTTTTAAGCAGGCTTGGTACAGTTTAAGATCAATTTTAAGAAAGCTGAGAACAATATACTTAGTCTATCCTAGCAGAATCAAGTAGTTCAGTATCCCTCCAGAGTCAAAATACACTGGAGAAAGGTTTGTGTGGTCTGAGTATATATATCCTTGAGATGTGTAAGCCACTCCCCCTAGCAGTTAAGAGGACAATTGACCTATTGAAGCTAAAGCACACCTCTCAGAGCAGTTCCTGATTAAAGGCACAGGAGCATCAACCACAACAGAGCATCAAACACTTCCTGATTAGAGAATATCAGAACAGTAGAATCAACAGAATCAGCATCAGTCATCAGTTTACTGTT
>NW_026554587.1:0-430 GCF_027596085.1 Anoplopoma fimbria | reverse complement strand
GACTGTGATGTGTGACTGTGAGACTGTGAAGTGTGACTGTGATGTGACTGTGATGTGACTGTGACTGTGATGTGTGTGGCTGTGATGTGTGTGGCTGTGATGTGTGACGTGTGACTGTGATGTGTGACTGTGATGTGTGACTGTGATGTGTGCCTGTGATGTGTGACTGTGATGTGTGACTGTGATGTGGCTGTGATGTGTGGCTGTGATGTGTGACTGTGATGTGTGACTGTGATGTGACTGTGTTGTGAATTTGATTTGTGACTGTGATGTGACTGTGAAGTGTGACTGTGATGTGACTGTGATGTGACTGTGACTGTGATGTGTGGCTGTGATGTGTGTGGCTGTGATGTGTGATGTGTGACTGTGATGTGTGACTGTGATGTGTGACTTTGATGTGACAGTGATGAGACTGTGAAGTGTGACTGTG
>NW_026554586.1:0-869 GCF_027596085.1 Anoplopoma fimbria | reverse complement strand
AAAATACCCCAAAAGTGTATTTTCTGCGACGAAACCATACTTTACATGAGTTTCTTCAAGTAAGGGCCTCTGGACTCATAATAACAAGTTTCCTTGTGATTTCATGAAAACATGATACTTTCATCACTTTTAGATGCATTTACAGCTTTTTTGCTCACAAAAGTCGTTTCAGCCTGAAAATACCCCAAAAGTGTCTTTTCTGACAGGAAACCATACTTTACATGAGTTTCTTCAAGTAAGGGCCTCTGGACTCATAATAACAAGTTTCCTTGTGTTTTCATGAAAACATGATACTTTCATCACTTTTAGATGCATTTACAGCTTTTTTGCTCACAAAAGTCGTTTCAGCCTGAAAATACCCCAAAAGTGTCTTTTCTGACAGGAAACCATACTTTACATGAGTTTCTTCAAGTAAGGGCCTCTGGACTCATAATAACAAGTTTCCTTGTGTTTTCATGAAAACATGATACTTTCATCACTTTTAGATGCATTTCCGGCTTTTTTGCTCACAAAAGTCGTTTCAGCCTGAAAATACCCCAAAAGTGTCTTTTCTGACAGGAAACCATACTTTACATGAGTTTCTTCAAGTAAGGGCCTCTGGACTCATAATAACAAGTTTCCTTGTGTTTTCATGAAAACATGATACTTTCATCACTTTTAGATGCATTTACAGCTTTTCTGCTCACAAAAGTCGTTTCAGCCTGAAAATACCCCAAAAGTGTCTTTTCTGACAGGAAACCATACTTTACATGAGTTTCTTCAAGTAAGGGCCTCTGGACTCATAATCAACAAGTTTCCTTGTGTTTTCATGAAAACATGATACTTTCATCACTTTTAGATGCATTTACAGCTTTTTTGCTCACAAAAGT
>NW_026554585.1:0-626 GCF_027596085.1 Anoplopoma fimbria | reverse complement strand
TATGGTATATGGTATCTGGTATATGGTATATGGTATTTTGTATATGGTATATGGTATTTGGTATATGGTATATGGTATTTGGTATATGGTATATGGTATTTTGTAAATGGTATATGGTATATGGTTATTTGGTATATGGTATATGGTATTTGGTATATGGTATGTATATGGTATTTGGTATTTGGCATATGGTATTTGGTATTTGGAATGGTATATGGTATATGGTATTTGGTAGATGGTATTTGGTATTTGGTATTTGGTATTTGGTATATGGTATTTGGTATATGGTATTTGGTAAATGGTATATGGTATATGGTATTTGGTATTTGGTATATGGTATATGGTATATGGTATTTGGTATATGGTATATGGTATTTGGAATATGGTATATGGTATATGGTATATCGCATTTTGGTATATGGTATATGGTATATGGTATATGGTATATATGGTATATGGTATTTGGTATATGGTATATGGTATTTGATATATGGTATATGGTATTTTGTAAATGGTATATGGTATATGTTATTTGATATATAGTATATGGTATTTGGTATGCGGTATATGGTATATGGTATATGGTATTTTGTATATGGAATATGGTATTTGGTATATGGTGTTTG
>NW_026554584.1:0-625 GCF_027596085.1 Anoplopoma fimbria | reverse complement strand
ATGGTATTTGGAATATGGTATATGGTATATGGTATTTGGTATATGGTATATGGTATATGGTATATGGTATTTTGTATATGGTATATGGTATTTTGTAAATGGTATTTGGTATTTGGTATATGGTATATGGTATTTTGTATATGGTATATGGTATATGGTATATGGTATTTGGTGTTTGGTATATGTATTTGGAATATGGTATATGGCATTTGCTATATGGTATTTGGTATATGGTATATGGTATTTGGTATATGGTATATGGTATTTGCATATAGTATATGGTATTGGGTATATGGTATTTGGTATGGTATATGGTATTTGGTATTTGGTATATAGTATATGGTATATGGTATATGGTATTTGGCATATGGTATATGGTATTTGGTATACGGTATATGGTATTTGGTATATGGAATATGGTATTTGGTATATGGTATATGGTATTTTGTATATGGTATTTGGTATATGGTATTTGGTATTTGGCATATGGTATTTGGTATTTGGTATATGGTATATGGTATATGGTATTTGGTATATGGTATATGGTATATGGTATTTGGTATATGGTATATGGTATTTGGAATATGGTATATGGTATTTGGAATATGGTATATGGTATATGGTA
>NW_026554583.1:0-936 GCF_027596085.1 Anoplopoma fimbria | reverse complement strand
TCTATCTCGAACTCCCGCCTGCTACTGCTTAAATACATTCAGCCTGATTAGCACCATGTTACAGCCGTGTTGATGAACTCACCCCGGCACTGTTCCATGAACCACTCCCCACCTCTCGCCACCGACTGACGCAGACCACGCCACTACCACATGGTTTCCATCAATAAACTGGCTCTAAACAGCAGTATTTGCAATTTCAGGTCATTTTCAGGAAAAACTAAAGTTAACAATGTTCAATGTAACATATTTGTAGTTTCCATCAATAAACGGTTCTAAACAGCAGTATTTGCAATTTCAGTCATTTTCAGGAAAAACTAAAGTTAACAATGCAAAGGCTACTATTTGCCACTTTACAGCTACTGTAGCAGGTACATAAGATGTATGTATGCATTCCACCAAAATTCCCTCATGTTTTATTTATTACTTTTATTTCGTGATCTTTTCTGTAAATAGATCGTTTGGGAACTTTGTTATTTTATTTTGAAGTTTATCGTGACGTCATTTTCTTCGTTAAGCTTTCGCCATTCCTCACTTGTTGTTTTAATGCTGTGAGGAGGTGAGTGTTTTTCCTCTGCTCTGTGCAGCTTTCTGTTCTAAAATTGTTAATGAGAAAATAACCAGTGTAAACGGTGAGATGAAGTTATGGTGTGATTCTGTGCTTGTTGGTGTTGTTCATGTGTTCCTGTGTATTTGTTTTGCAAGAGTTTTTGAGTGTTTTAGCGAACTGTTGTAGCGCACTGTTTAGCAGCACTTGAGGATACACACACAGTGACTGCAGCCTGTTCATTGTTCGTTTCCCGCCATTTCAGACTGACGTGCTGCAGTGTCCTGTGTACTAATGCTGCTGCATTATTTGTGCATTTATTTCATGCAGGTATGTTGATGTTGCTCCCATGTTGTACTTTATTTTAATATAAAATATTAATTAGCCGGTGG
>NW_026554582.1:0-546 GCF_027596085.1 Anoplopoma fimbria | reverse complement strand
ACTTGCAATTTCAGGTCATTTTCAGCTAAAACTGTGGGTAACGCCACACATTCTGCCAAAAGCTGCTATTTATCACTTTCACAGCTCTCAAAACACATTCCTGCAGGATAGTCACTAAAAATTAGGATAATGTGAAAGAATACATAGTTTACATGGTTTCCATCAAGAAACTGGCTCTAAACAGCAGTATTTGCAATTTCAGGTCATTTTCAGGAAAAACTAAAGTTAACACGTTCTGCAAAAGCTGCTATTTATCCCCTTTACAGCTCTCAAAACACATTCCTGCAGGATAGTCACTAAAAATTAGGATAATGTTCAATGTAACATATTTTACATAGTTTCCATCAATAAACTGGTTCTAAACAGCATTGCAATTTCAAGGTCATTTCAGGAAAAACTAAGTTAACAATGCAAAAGGCTACTATTTGCCACTTTACAGCTACCAAAACATATTTCTGCAGGATAGTCACTGAAATGTGGATAATGTAATGGTTTCCATCAAGAAACTGGCTCTAAACAGCATTACTTGCAATTTCAGGTCATTTC
>NW_026554581.1:0-1445 GCF_027596085.1 Anoplopoma fimbria | reverse complement strand
GTGAAAAAATACATAGTTTACATGGTTTCCATCAAGAAACTGGCTATAAACAGCACTTGCAATTTCAGGTCATTTTCAGCTAAAACTGTGGGTAACGCCACACATTCTGCCAAAAGCTGCTATTTATCACTTTACAGCTCTCAAAACACATTCCTGCAGGATAGTCACTAAAAATTAGGATAATGTGAAAAATACATAGTTTACATGGTTTCCATCAATAAACTGGCTCTAAACAGCATTATTTGCAATTTCAGGTCATTTTCAGCTAAAACTGTGGCTAACTTTACACTAAAACATATGTTAAATGTTACAGTGCAAAAGCTGCTATTTATCACTTTTACAGCTCCCAAAACTGTCTCTAAACAGCAGTATTTGCAATTTCAGGTCATTTTCAGCTAAAACTGTGGGTAATGCCACACATTCTGCCAAAAGCTGCTATTTATCACTTTACAGCTCTCAAAACACATTTCTGCAGGATAGTCACTAAAAATTAGGATAATGTGAAAGAATACATAGTTTACATGGTGTAGCCATCAAGAAACTGGTTCTAAACAGCACGGCTTGCAATTTCAGGTCATTTTAGCTTAAAACCAATATACACCACATTCAATGCCAAAAGCTGCTATTTATCCCGGCTTTACAGCTCACTCAAAACACATTCCTGCAGGTCACCTCTCTAATGGCTTCCGGATAATTCCGTCGAAACCTCTCTGATGGCTTCCATCTCTGTCTCAGTCCGTTCCTCGTCTGTGACTGTCTATCTCGAACTCCTGCCTGCTACTGCTTAAATACATTCAGCCTGATTAGCACCATGTTACAGTCGTGTTGATTGAACTCACCCCGGCACTGTTCCCATGAACCACTCCCCCCAAACCTTCCCTGCAGCTGAGCACAGACCACGCCCACTGCCACACATGGTTTCCATCAATAAACTGGCTCTAAACAGCAGTATTTGCAATTTCAGGTCATTTTCAGGAAAAACTAAAGTTAACAATGTTCAATGTAACATATTTTACATAGTTTCCATCAATAAACTGGTTCTAAACAGCAGTATTTGCAATTTCAGGTCATTTTCAGGAAAACTAAAGTTAACAATGCAAAAGGCTACTATTTGCCACTTTACAGCTACCAAACATATTTCTGCAGGATAGTCACTGAAATGTGGATAATGTAATGGTTTCCATCAATAAACTGGCTCTAAACAGCATTATTTGCAATTTCAGGTCATTTTCAGCTAAAACTGTGGGTAACGCCACACATTCTGCCAAAAGCTGCTATTTATCACTTTACAGCTCTCAAAACACATTCCTGCAGGATAGTCACTAAAAATTAGGATAATGTTCAATGTAACATATTTTACATGGTTTCCATCAATAAACTGGCTCTAAACAGCAGTATTTGCAATTTCAGGTCATTTTCAGGAAAAACTAAAGTTAACAATGCAA
>NW_026554580.1:0-2487 GCF_027596085.1 Anoplopoma fimbria | reverse complement strand
CTTATCTTAATTCTCTTTTTGCAGTTTTTACTAAGGTGCCCACGTGTAAGGCATCCAAAGCAAAAGCCTTGAAAGAGCATGATGCTTCTGACAGAATAAACATGGTTTGTGGAAAGCTGTAACGACATATTTTACTTTGCTGCCTTTCTTTGCTGTTGTCTCTGAGGCAGTGTCCTGTACACCTGTAGCAAAGGTGCTTTCGCTTTGACCAGTTTTCCTGATGGTCTTTTATAGTTTTATCCTTTCCTTTTGTGGCTTGGTAACTCTCTACCACATCTCCAAAAAGAGGATCCAGAGCTACCTTAGTCTGCCTGTCAATAAAGTCAACTAGGTTAGAAAACCTTGCTCATCCTCTTCCTCTCTCATGGATCTCAAATGCAGTTGTTCTCCACTTTCTCTAATTTTGTAAGGAAGCTTCAAAATGACAACTTGCATGTTAGTAGGATTGTCCATTTTTTCCATGAATTCTATATCATCCATGGTGTTCCTACATCCAATCAGGAAAAGAGTGTAGGTGCATAATGATTGACCATCCTCTGGTTTGATCTGAGGCCATTTCAATGACTTATCCATAGTATGCATTGGCTATCTTCAGCTCATCTCCATAATGCCTTTGAAGTAACTTTCTGGCCTCTGAGTAGCATCTGACATATGCTCACAACTGTGAACAAGCTCTTGTGGTTTCCCACTGGTGTACTGCTCCAAGTAGTAAGGTGTGTCCTGATAGCTTTCAGTTTTGCTATTCACAGCATTTTCAAAGGCCCTGATGAAAGATTTGTAAGTGAGAGGGTCACCTTTAAACACTGGATTATCCTTGCAAGGGAGGTATGACATAGTCTGCTGCTTAACAAGCATTTCAGTAATCATATTTTGTCTCTGCATGACTTGATACAGCCCACTTTCAATGTTTCCAGACTCACAGTGTCCATTATGATGACATTGGTCACGTTCCGTGTCCTGTGTGGACTGCACCACTATGTTTGGATTTTGCGCTGATTTTCTTCCTACAGCAGTATTTGCAGTTGGCCTAACCTCATCTCTCTCCTTCTCTTTCTTACTTTGAAAACACTTCCTTGTTATATAACTGATTATGCTGTCCTTAGCATTGTCATATCCTTCAAACACCTTGAGCTTTGCACTGTATTCTGCAATAGCTGTATCAATTTCTAGTTGTTCCATTTTAGCTTTTAGCTGCACTTTTTCCATTTCAAGTGCTTCCTTACTTTTTAATGCAGCTGAACATGCAATCAGTGCTGCATGCTCTGCTTCTTCACATCCACTGAGGAGCCAGTGGATGTAGATAAAGCTACTGAGATACTGCCAGCAGATGAACCATATTTAGTCTTACTCCTAAGACGTCTTGTTGCAACTTGAGATACGCTGTCCTCTGCATTAACATCACCTTGTTCAGGTTTGCTTGCTGGAGATTAATTTGCAAGGTTTATTCCTCTGGCATCTTTTTGATCTGTTACTTTCTTCCACATTGTCTCTTATGGGTGCTGATCTTGGTTAGAACCAGTTATGCTGATCTATTTGTCTTTCGTCTTCATCTAGTAAAACTATAACTTCAGCATTTATATCCTCATACTCTTGAAACACTTTTCAAAATTTTTGATCAAGCATCTCTTCCACTTCATACACATTCGTACCATCAATTTTAAGGTTTTCTGCTGTTTTCATCATGACTGAAAGTTGAGATAATTTACCTCTTCTGGCTCCTATAAGCTGACTGATTCTGTCTTCAAATGCCTTTTCAGTGGGCTTTGGCGCCCTCTTTTCGGAAGTCTCAGTCAGTGCACAAAACTGTCTGCATTTACTTCAAAACAGTCCATTTTCCAATGAGAAGCTAACAATTTGTTTCAATGTGCACTGCTTTTCCACAGATATCTGGTGTCCAAATAATCGCTAATATTCACCGCCTCCCCTGTATATATGCCACGGTAGCTCCGACGGGCCGTTCCAAGGCATGCATCGATCTCCTTAACGAGGTACTTTGATTAGCTAGCTCAACGTGCAATGTAGCTCTCCGTCTGTCGATTTACTTCATATACTGTATATATATATATATATATATATATAGCGGGGTAAAATAAGTATTGAACACATCACCATTTTTTTTTTACAATATATTTCTAAAAGGTGCTATTGACATGACATTTTCACCAGATGTCGGTAACAACCCAAGTAATCCATACATACAAAGAAAACCAAACAAATAAGTTCAGAAATTAAGTTATGTGTAATAAAATGGAATGACACAGGGACAAAGTATTGAACACATAAAGAAAGGGAGGTGCAAAAAGGCATGGAAAGCCAAGACACCAGCTGAAATCTATCAGTAAATAGAAAGCAATCCTGCCCCTTGTCAGTGCAAATTAATATCAGCTGGTTCAATTGCTTGCTGATGGCCTATAAAGGTGTCTCATTGCAAGGTGTCACACAAAAACATCTCATGATGGGTAAAAGCAAAGCGCTCTCAAGACCTTC
>NW_026554579.1:0-19956 GCF_027596085.1 Anoplopoma fimbria | reverse complement strand
TATTTCATTCTTACTGACCGCCAGAGGCAGTGCTTAACACTGGATGTTATCCATCGCGCATGCGCAGGTCGAGTATTTAATATCAACAAAGTCACACGTGACCGGGGATGACGTCCGGGCCGCCCGTCTATATAAGGCCACGTCACTCTCCACCACTTTCGCAGTAGCGAATACAGGTTTAGAGTAAGAGATAAGCTTGAATAAAAGCAATATAAGCCGGTGACTCTTTGCTGGTAGCCCTGCACCGCATGGTTGGAGCCACGAATTCGTCCTCCAAGGGCTGCGATTAGTCACGCTCGGCTTTGTTTTTTGAACGCCGCATACCGGTGTTTTCGCGGTGAGCTCGGCTCATCAGCTGTAGCTAAGGCTGCTAAGGTAAGTACTCTCTCTGTGTTAGCTTTAAAGTTAAGTAAGATAAGGGGATTCTGTTTTCGCACCCGCTTAAAGCTTACGTTTTGTTTTGATTGCCTCGCTGCATCGGAGATTGCCATTACCGGCGTCTGCTGCCTTTTTGTGGCAACTTTCGTGTTAATTAAAGGCTCCCAGAGTGTTTTCGCTCGTTAGAGCGTGTACTCCCTTATTTGGAATTAAAGAGCAGAAGCTCCCCATTACGGTTGAGGCTAATGGGTAAATAAGAAAAATTAATTCATTTTGAAAAAAACCCAAAAAAAACAAAAAACAAAAAAACAAAACAGAACTCTGTTTTTAGTTTGAGTTTCTTACGTTGAGCAGTTTGCTGCACTTTTGTTAAATTATTACTGTTGGGTGCTTTCGCCCATTAGTAACTACTTTACTCTGGGAATATACTATTTTTTGATAGCTTATTTCCCCCAACATGTTAGGCTCACATGGTTGCCGCACTTGCATGGCTCCACTGCTAGCCCTAGATGGACATGATGAATGCCCCGCATGCCTCGGTGTGGTCCACCTGAGAGAGGGGCTGTCCGACAATCAGTGTATGAATTGCAGTTTCATGCCACATGGGCTGAAAGTGGCAAGACTAGCCGAGGTGGAAGGACCTCAGGTTGAAGGTGAGCTTCCCCTGCCTGGAAGAGAACCAGTGGTACGAGTACGCTCCCCACCCAGGGCTGCCCCGCCCAGGAAGAAGGCTAGGAAGGCTGACGGTTATGCTGCCAAAGTGGACAAGCTAGTGTCAGAGTTCGCTGAGATTAAGAGTTTGCTCTATAACCTTCAGCCAGTCAGGTTGGCGTCAATCTCTCAGGCTGAGGCTCCAACTACACCAGAATGGGACGGAGATGCTCTGTCTACGAGGGCTTCCTGTAGCCAGTTCTATGAAGACAGGCCGGGACAGGGCGAGGTAGAGGCTTCTACCCAGGCTTCTGAAGGGTCCCGCCACAAGATACTTTTTCTGTGCCTCCCTCCCAGCCATATATTGAGGAGCTTCACAGATGCTGGCCAGACCCCAGATCTCTATCTCATCACACCAGTGACAGCAGGGCCTTGGCTTCAATGCAGAATGCCAGCAAGCATGGACTCGACCGAATGCCAGCCGTAGAGCCGACCATTGCCTCCCTCATTGTGGCACCAGAAGAGGTGTTGAGGCCGAATGCTCGCTGTCCCAGGCCACAGTGTCGCATCACTGATGACCTGTTAACAAAGTGCTACGACACAGCGGCACGTATGGGCCGTATCGGGAACTCCTTGTCCCATTTGATATTGGCCCTGTCTCAGTCCTTGCAATCATCCAGTACAGATGCTTCAGTGCAGAGTCTAAGTGACACGTCTTTGCAGGCATTTGCCTTCATGACCAGAGAGCTTGGTAGGCTGATGGCGTCGCTTACGCTGGCTCGCCGCCAGGTATGGCTGGCCCAGTCCCCATTATCAGAGCCATGCCGGAGGACCCTTCGCACTCTCCCCGTAGTTCCGGGAGAGCTGTTTGGCCCAGCAGCACAACAGGCCTTGGATCGTGGCATCCAGGCTAACCAGACACGGCAGCAGTTTGCTAGCCTTCGGGGAGCTGCATCCCAACCGAGGCAGCAGCCTCCACAAGGTTATGGCACCAATCGTCCTCTGCCGCTAGCACGTCCTAGTGGTTATTCCAGGACCTCACCAGCTCCTGAGCGACCCTATCAACCCCGTCGGGCTCCCACAAGGCCAGCACCACAGGCACAGAGGGGTCGGGGGTCGGGGTTTCCCCCCAGGCCCCCAAGAGGGCGTGGGGGCAGGTACTGACGGCTCATGGCCGGGCGTCGGGCGCTTCACCCAGCAGCACCTAATCTGCTGGGGAAGTTGCACTACAGACCCTTGGGTGGTGACCACGCTTTCCCAAGGGTACAATCTCCAATTCCGACGCCGGCCCCCAGTTTTCAGGGGGATCAGACTGACTACAGTCAGCGATCCCACAAAGCGACAGGCCCTCAGCCAGGAGGTATCCACCCTCCTGGAGAAGAAGGCCATCGAGATCGTAGATCCTCAGACACAGCAAGGTGGGTTTTACTCAGTGTATTTTTTAGTTCCAAAAGAGGGTGGGTTTCGCCCTATACTGGACTTACGAGGGCTGAACAGTTTTCTGAAAGTATTGCCCTTTCACATGCTAAAGACAGCGGAAGTGCTCCAGGCCGTCGCACGGCAAAGCTGGTTCACATCAATAGATCTAGAGGATGCATACTTTCACGTCCCGATAGCACCACATCACAGGCCATACCTGCGCTTTGCATTCGAAGGGCGGGCCTACCAGTACAGGGTCCTCCCATTCGGGTTATCCCTAGCCCCACGGATCTTCACAAGGTGCATGCGGGCAGCGCTCGCACCAATGCAAGCCACCGGAATACAAATCCTCCCTTATCTGGACGATTGGCTTATTTGCGCTCCAACCCGGCAACAGGCAGAGCAGGACACCACAGCCCTCCTAGGCCATGTGGGAAGGTTGGGTCTTACAGTCAACTACGGCAAAAGTTGTCTAATACCCAGCCAACAGGTATTATTCCTTGGCATAACCCTGGACTCCGTCCAAATGCTTGCCTTCCCGTCTCCACGGCGGGTAGAGGCCATACTCCAGATCCTCCTGCATTTTCGGGAGGACAGGAGGGTAAGGTACAGCCTTTTTCTCAGGCTGTTGGGAATGTTGACGTCAGTAACGTCAATAGTGCCACTGGGCCTCCTTCACTTGCGGCCGTTCCAAGTTTGGACCAATGGCCTCCACTTAGATCCAAGGTTGCACGGATCCAGGAAGGTCAGGGTGTCCAGTCAATGCCTCCTGGCATTACAACCCTGGAGACGCAGGGCATATCTTGCCAAAGGTGTCGCACTAGGTTCGATCCCCTCACGCCGCGAAGTGGTGGTGACCGATGCTTCGCTCTCTGGCTGGGGGCAGTGTGGCAGCACAGGGCAGTGAGAGGGCTCTGGAGTGCGCCGCACAGGACACAGCACATAAATGTGCTCGAGCTCCGTGCTATTTATTTAGCGCTCCACCAATTCCTGCCATATTTGAGGGGCAGACATGTTCTGGTACGATGCGACAACAAGTCAGCTGTCTACAATGTGAACCACCAAGGGGGCACAAGGTCGGCTCAGTCATTACAGGTTGCACAGCAACTTCTTGTATGGGCTCTCCCTTACTTTTCCAGCCTCAGGGCTATGTACCTTCCAGGGCCACAGAATACGGTGGCAGACTTTCTTTCACGCCAGAAACCTCCGTCGGGGAGTGGCGACTCCACCCAGAGGTAGTAGAGGCAATTTGGAGCAAATACGGCACAGCAGAGGTAGACCTGTTTGCTTCAGAGTCCACAACACATTGCCCTCTCTGGTTCTCTCTGTCAGAGACGAGTCCGATGGGACAGGATGCCTTGGCACATCCATGGCCACGTCAACTCCTTTATGCCTTCCCGCCATTTCCACTGATAGGGTTAACTCTACACAGAGTTCAGAAGGGGAACCACAGACTCCTGCTGGTTGCCCCAAACTGGCCAGGGAGACCTTGGTTTCCAGTAATGTACAGGCTGCTAGACGGAGATCCATGGTGCCTGCCGAAGAGGCGGGACCTGCTCTCACAGCTGGGGGGCCACATCTGGCACCCCAGACCAGAGTGCCTGCAGCTATGGGTTTGGCCCTTGAGGGGCCTGATCCACTTATAATGGAATGCGACCAGGAGGTAGTTCAAACCATTATGGACTCAAGAGCTCCCTCCACCAGGGCACTTTATGCTAACAGGTGGAAGATATTTGCAAAGTGGTGTGAGGTACAGAAAGAGGTACCGGAGTGCTCCTCAGTGCCAATGATACTGCGTTTTTTGCAGTCCTTACTGGAAAGGAAGCTATCTGCTTCCACTTTAAGAGTGTATGTGGCTGCCATTTCAGCCAGGCACATTAAGGTTGATAGCCGGACGGTGGGGTCTCATTCTTTGGTGACCCGATTTCTTAAAGGAGCCCAGCGGAGGAACCCCCACGGGCTGTCAAGGTTCCCTTATGGGACCTACCTCTGGTACTTGGAGCCCTCCGTCTCCCCCCGTTTGAGCCCTTGGACCAGGCGCCACTGAAATGGCTGTCGGCGAAGGTGGCCTTTCTTCTGGCGATCGTGTCAGCCAAGCGTGTGAGCGAGCTTCATGCGTTGTCAGTGAGTGAAGAGTGTATACG
Organism: Anoplopoma fimbria; assembly: GCF_027596085.1. NCBI lineage: Eukaryota > Metazoa > Chordata > Actinopteri > Perciformes > Anoplopomatidae > Anoplopoma > Anoplopoma fimbria. The sequence goes on along the minus strand of NW_026554579.1, from coordinate 15,364 downwards.
CTGGAACTCAGATGGCACAGGGGTGGCACTGTGGCCTAACCCATCTTTTTTTCCAAAGAGGCTGTCTTCGGCCCACTATAATCAGGTCATAGAGCTAGCAGCTTATGGCCCCTCACACCCACCGGATGAGGAAGCTAGTTCAGCAGAACTACTCTGCCCGGTGAGAGCCTTGAGATGTTACATACAGGAAACTGCCGGTTTTCGTCAGTCTGATGGCCTGTTTGTCTGCTACGGGGCCCGAGGAAGGGGCAAGCGCTGTCCAGACAGAGGCTTTCGAAGTGGGTGGTGGAGGTAATTGAGGAGGCATACAAGTCAAGAGGACTGCCTTTGCCTCTTAAGATCAGAGGCCATTCCACCAGGAGTGTCTCCACCTCCTGGGCAGCACTACGAGGAGTGCCTCTAGGTGAGATTTGTGCCGCGGCCTCCTGGGCTTCAGCGTGCACCTTTGCCCGATTTTACAGGGTCAATGTAGCTGCTCACCACGCAGTGGCTGCAGCTGTTATTCAGGAACCCTCAGGCCCTTCCTAATAGGTGGGTACAGGATTCCTCGTGACTACGTTGGTAATAGTCATCCAGTGTTAAGCACTGCCTCTGGCGGTCAGTAAGATCCAGTTGTGACAACCTGGATGTTATACCAGATCTCACCACCGGTTACACCTGGAAACACCCACTTTTGTGGACTACGCACCGATTCGCTGACAGTTTTACGCGGCAATTCAACCTGGACTGCCTGAACGTATATCTGTCATTCAGTTAGCAGGACCTCGAGAGAGATGACAGGAGAGCTAAATGCATATAGAGGATACCACCAGAGTCAGGTCGAAAGAAACCCCTTCAACCTGGTAAACCTCCGCCACCGACAGTCCTCTGGTACCGACAGTCTCCGGTACTCTCTCTAGTGACAGTGACATATCGCTCCAGATCCACTGATCAGCTGGAGACCGGCCATCACCTCGAGCACCACCGCGAAAACCCGGACTGGATCAGACTGACTGACGAAAACCCGGACTGGATCAGACTGACTGACTGACGGACTGACTGACTTGGTGAGTGCACTTGTTTTTGTGTTTGATTGGTTTTTTGTGTGTGGGCTTTGGGGACTGTGGGATTTTTTGAGGGTTCTTATCTTGTGTGTGTAAACCTTAAATATAGTGATATTGTGAAATTCTCCAAACTGGTGTGTTTGTGTTCTTGTTCGGTTAAAATTGGGTCATTCAATGTGTGGGGTGTACATATAAACTGGATGTACAGCCTTTGTGACGGTTGTTTGGTATATAAAAAGAGAAAAGGATAAAATTATTAACATAAAAAGCAACTGTGACTGACGCATCTTAAATGCCAGGAGAGAAATAGATGTGGCGAGCTGGAACCCACGACCTCTCCTCCAGGCCGTATCCCTCCCAGTCCACTAGGTATTGGATGCCCCGACAGGGACAGGGACCCGGGGCGATAAGAGAGGGTGATAAGAGAGGGTGAAGTTGAATCGTGTGAAGAAGAGGGACCACCTGGCCTGTCGGGAATTAAGTCTCTTGGCAGTGCGGATGTATTCTAAGTTCTTGTGGTTGGTCCAAACCAGGAATGGGAGTTTGGTCCCCTCCAGCCAGTGACGGCACTTCTCCAGGGCCAGCTTCACTGCTAGCAATTTTCGGTTCCCAATGTCATAGTTCCTCTCGGCAGGGGAGAGCCGACGGGAGAAAAAGGCGCAGGGATGCAGTTTCTGATCGGTGGCGGAGCATTGGGACAGGACGCCCCCAACCCCCATGTCGGAGGCATCCACCTCCACCACAAACTGCCGGTCTGGGTCAGGAACTTGGAGCATGGGTGCCGAGGTTAATCTGGTCTTGAGGGTTTGGAAGGCTTCCCTGGTAGCAGGAGTCCAGAGGAAGGGAATCTTGGAGGATGTGAGGGCGGTGAGAGGTGAAGCGACCGAGCTGTAGCTTCTGATGAACCTTCGGTAGAAGTTGGCGAACCCCAGGAAGCGTTGAAGCTGCTTGCGGGAGTCTGGGACAGACCTGGAAGTGACGGCGGCAACCTTCGTGGGGTCCATTTTGATGTTGCCGTTGGATACAATGTATCCCAGGAACGAAACGGTGGAAACGTGAAACTTGCACTTTTCTGCCTTCACGTACAGGGAGTTCTCCAAGAGGTGTTGCAGAACGGACAGGACATGGTGTATGTGTTCCTCTTTAGTCTTGGAGAATATCAGGATGTCGTCGAGGTAGATGAAGACATGTCGGTCCAACATGTCCCGGAGCACGTCATTAACCAGGGTCTGGAAGATGGCGGGAGCGTTAGTTAACCCGAAGGGCATCACCAGATACTCATAGTGCCCCTTCGGTGTGTTGAATGCCGTCTTCCACTCATCCCCTTCTCTGATCCGGACCAGGTGATAGGCATTGCGAAGGTCGAGCTTAGAGAAGATGGTGGCACCTTGGAGTAGTTCGAAGGCTGTCGTGATGAGGGGTAATGGGTAAAGTTTTTTCACTGTGATCTCATTCAAGCCCCGGTAGTCGATGCAGGGTCTGAGGGTCTTGTCCTTCTTCTCCACGAAGAAGAATCCAGCCCCGGCAGGAGATGACGAGGGGCGGATGAGACCAGCAGCCAGAGAGTCATTGATGTATTTGTCCATCGCCTCCCTTTCAGGAGCGGACAGGGAGAATAGACGTCCTTTAGGGGGGAACGTACCAGGATGGAGGTCGATGGCGCAGTCGTAAGGACGGTGGGGAGGCAGTGCCATGGCTTTGGACTTATTGAATACCTCCTTGAAGTCCAGGTATTCAGCCGGGACCCCCGTGAGCTCGGGCGTGGAGTTGGTGAGGGCAGGACCTTGTGGTGCGGCGGCTTGCTTCAGGCAGACGAGATGACAGGAGGGGCTCCAGCCCCGGAAAGCCCCCGTAGCCCAGTCAATATGGGGGTTGTGTCGTCGTAGCCACGGATACCCCAGAATGAGGGGATTGCAAGATGTGAAAACTGATGGTTTCATGATGGTTGCCGGACAGAAGCATGTGGACTGGGACGGTTTGATGCGTGACGGTCCCCAGGAGATGACTGTCGAGGGCGCTGGCAGGAACAGAGCGAGGAAGAGGTACCCGGTCGATCCCCAGCTGCAGAGCAAGTCCCTCGTCCATGATGGACGCATCTGCTCCTGAGTCCAGGAAGGTGGAAATAGTCTGGGAACCCCCGGATAGGAGTAACTTGGCATGGAAAAGGGGCCTCTGGCAGAAGGAGGGTCGGGAAACGGCTCAGCTCACCAGTCCCTCCCTGACTACTGGTGAGCCCGGGCTTTTACCGGACAGTTGGGAACAAAATGGCCGACCTGACCACAGTACATACACAGGTTGAGAAAACAGGCAGGATTAGACTCACGGTGTATATTCCTATCGGGAAAGAGCCAAGCCGTCAGGGAAACAGGAAGACGGAAACCAGAGGAAGCGGAGGCTAATCTCGTGGTCGGGGACAGAAGGCTAAGGCGGCTAACCGGGGCAGAGGCAAGGTAGGAATATCGTGGTTGGGGACGGAAGGCTGAGTCATTTACCGGGGCAGAGGCAAGGCGGAGAAGTCCAAACAAGCAGGGTCGGCAACGGGAAATCAGTCCGGGAAATAACGCTGGAAGGAACGATCTGGCAAAGAGTGAATGAGTGAGTGGGGCATTTATACTGTGAGTGCAGCAGAGTGCTCAGGTGAGGGTGATTGCGCTGATGAGGTGGGTGTGGCGGACAGGTGCACTGCATGAGGCTGATAATGTGAGTGAGGGAAAGTGTGGTGAGAGAGAATGGGCTGGGCTGTGAGCTGGAGTGAACTTGATAAATAGAAAGAGTGCAGGAAAAGTGAACAGGCGTGACTGTGACACCTCCTATATAGGCTCTAATCAAGCCAGGCCCCTCCCACTTCCTGCTCTTCCTCAGACAGCTCTGCCTCCAGACATGCTCTTCAGATTGGTAAAACCTGATACTGTCACAAGCATATTTCAGTGTGTAGTCTTGCATTATCTGGAACATTCCGCCGTTCATTAATTTGAAACCAAAGAGTGTACAAGTATGACTTGGCTGGGGCACAAACAAACCAATCAATAGCAACATAATTATGATCATCATGATTATGGTATTTTTCTTCATGACTCTAGATCACCCATTCCTACAAGTCAACTAATCAAATGTTAAAAGACAACCAGAAAGGCAGAATAATTCACTACCTACCCAATTTAAGTGTTAACGCCCAACTAAATTTGATAAGAAGCAGCGTCATTCTCCAACAACCTATTGGTTTTAACAACAAGCATAGACTAAAGGGATTGCCGACACTGCTGGCTTGGAGTGGACTCAACATTTCAACAGTACACAAATAATTAAAATCCTTTACATAATTCTCATTAATAACATTTCATATAAGAAAGTGCATTCATAAAGGCATCCTTCATCACAAAGCCAAATAAAATGTAATTCCCTCTGCCACCCAAAACTTTGGTTGCAAGCTTTATTCCCAGCTGTGTACCTCATGTCTGGACCACGGACAAAGTAAAGCTGCAGTCACAGGAGCGCAAGAATTATTTAGCCTTTCACATATTTAAATCTATCTGAACTTTGACCAAAATCACGAAACTGACCAGAGCTCAAAACGAGCAGAGGGGCGTGCTTGGCCTCAACAATTTGCTTGAAATGGTAGAGAAGAAAAGGTAAACATTTATGTGGGAAAAAAAAATTGTATACATTGTGGTGAATTTATTTGTTCATGTGGCTTTAGCCCGTTAGTAGTTTTGGTTGGTAATCCTTCACATTAGAACATCGCATTAATCTGTTAATAGATACTTTTAAGACGCCACCCTCTGCTAGATGAGGTAAGAAATATATTACAAATACAGAGTACAATGTCGGCTCTCTCCATTTTCCTAACCTGCAAAGAGTACAAACATGAGAAAATCCCCAACCCCTCAATAATTCAAGACACTCTATCCACAGCCGGATGACAATTCTGGAACATATTAACCGAGTTTCTTTCCCTGAGACTGAGCAGAAGAAAATCTGTGTCTCAAGAAAGATATTTTTATCCCAAAATCAATCATCCATTTTAAATAGTATTACCTACTTACCCTTGTTGTTGGCGTTCGGCCGATGTAGGGATTCTGGACTACACTGCTCATGATAAAGCGTGGTGATCACCAGATAAAGTAGTATGTGTTTTACTTGGCCTAATGCCTAGCAGAGCAGCAGCTGGATTGCTTTTAAAGTAGTTGGTGGAGGAGTAAATATGGTTTTCCACTCCCTCCAACTTGGTCACACGACACACAAAGAGCCCTATCAGCATCCTTGCCTGCACTGCAGAGGCCAGAAAATAATCTCACAAGTAAATTATTTATCTTGGCACTAAAAGTAGCATCTGCCCTAAAAGCTTGTGATTGTCTGTAACAGCAGAAAGCATGCTAAAAGCCAGTCATTTTGGTTGTTCCAACAGTGATGTATCTCATCAGTCTTTCAGACTGTGTATTTCAGGGGAAGCAAGATAAAAGTCACCCATTTTATTAAGCTCTCTTATTTTGCACATGCATCTCTATTATTTGTATGGCCTGCTTGATAGTTATGCTCCCATGTTCCTAATTTGTATGTGTCAGATAGGAGGGACTAACACAGAATTTCAGATTTTTGAAAATAACAGGCACTTTTTGCTTATGCTTGAAAGGTTTTACATCAATACAATTATTTATATAACACTCATTTGCTTTTTTTTTGTAAAAAATCTGACTGCTGTTTGTGCTACCGGACTGTAGTTTGGAGTACCCGGCCTTCTTGGAGTGTCTGGGCAGCGTTTTGGAAAGGCTGCCGAGTGAGGACTATAGATCTGCTGGGTGACTTACTGCTTCCGTGGGAAACGATGTAGAAACCTAGCAGGAGGAGCACATCCTCCATGGAGGAGGTAGAGTTTGAGTCTCTGTCAAAGACCCAGAGCCTTTGGTGTTTTAACTTATCTGAAGGTAGGGATGGCTACCAAACCCTAGTATTACAGGGCCCAGGTGCTAAATTATAAAAATAATAGGGTATTGATAAGCCCCGACATTACTGCTGCTTTTATTTGACACTACAGCATCTACTCTGCTTTCTGTGTCTTGTTGAGCTCCTCCAACTACACACACACATAGACACACACACGTAAAAGACACGAGCAGAGAAGCCGTTCTGGTAAAGAGAACCAGGTGAAGTGAATGATACGAGTTGACAGCAACTACGCTTGTTACTGTACCTGCAATAAAATATTTGCGAGTAAAAAGCCACTACTTAATCAATACATCTGTTTAACAGGCACGTCAATGAAAGGGAAACCTAATTCAATCGCCTCTGTCCGCAGTAAACGCTGCTATGTTTACACAAGCACGATTGGCTAAAAGCTTTCTTCTTGTAAACTTCCCGGCTGAGACAAAGCAGCGAGGAAGACATAGGACTGGAGGACAGAGGACAGGAGGAATGACTGATACTGACGGATGTGTGTGTCTTCATTCTTTATATTAATTTACTTCACTCAAAAATGTATTTATTTTATTAACATTTTACATTTATTTTCAGTGAGATTTTAATTACTTTATATAGTGAGTTTGCTGTTTTAAATATATATTTTGCTGCTGAAGAAACACTATTTAGATATATTTAAAATATATATTATTCTCATGTTGATCTGAATTTGTTTATTTTTTTAATTCTATATATGTTTTTCAAAGCAATTATTTAGTCATGTGGAAGAGCAGAGTATTGAGAAGAGTTGCTCCTCATAGTATAATCCTTAAGATAACTATCCTTAATATAACTATCCCTGAAGCCGACCGTAGTTCTCCAACACACTAAAACAGGAAGGGCTTAGCAGAGGGATAGTTAGTTCAATCCAACAGTATGTCTGTAGTAGTGGAATTATTTGAGGACAACACTGAGGAGGATGTTCCCATCATTTGGATTTGGGTGAAAAATGGTTCAAGGAATTAATTTATTAGATATAGTTGTTGTAAGACATTGATGTCATTTTCAGTTCCATGTTCATTTGTGTCTGAAAAAACAGTCTATATCCAATCAACTTATCTCAAAACATTCAGGATTTAAGTTGCCTGAGGGGAAGTTTGCATAAATTGCTCAGAGTTGCTCAGAGGTAGAGTGGGTTGTCCTTAAATCAGAACATTGGCGGTTAATTTAACCCAAAAATTGCTCCCGTAAAATGTGCCTATGGTCTGTCAATGTTACGTGAATGGTTAGTTAGTCCCGACGGGCATGTGGAACCTTGCATGGTAGCCCTGGCTATCTCTGTATGAATCGTTGTGGCATGTGATGTTAAAGCACTTTGAGTGGTAGGAAGACTTTAAAGGTGCTATACCATAAGTCGCAGTGTCTCTGTCCTTGTCTCTCAGACTTCGGTCCTGACAATTGTGCTACTATAATGCATAGAGTTGTTAGTTGCGGTTCGGGATTGGTTGATCACTGCATATTTTGCGGGGTCGGGTCGTTGTTGCGGATATTAAAAGAACCTGGCACCTCACTCCTTGAAGGGCTTTAAGTTTGAGCATATCAGAATATCCATATTTTAATACTTTTTGGTCAAATGAATAGCAAAATAGTTTTTATTATTATTTAACTGCAGAATTTATGACAGCTATTGTGGCATCATATGAATACGGGCAGTTGCAAACTTGTCAGCTTTAAGTCTGTTTTTATAATTTATATATAAATTATTCAGGTTAAAATCATTTAAAATGCTGCAAAAGCTATTATGTTTATGTATAATTATAGTGATATATCTATCTATGCAGACTTTTTTTCACATCGACCAAAAGTCGACCAAGATTTTCATTGGTTGAATACAGTTCTAACATATTGACTTAAATTGAAGGCACAGCAATGTCCACTTATCCACAATAGGGAATTTAGAAAAGGGAACATGTGGTTCTGTAAAATAAAAAGTGCAGAGTTTAAGGCATATGTTTTGATTAAGTAGGCTTTACATACTTGGATTCAACAAGGTTAAAATGTGTGTTACATAAGTGGGGACTTGTCCGGGATTATGGCTCTGTTTGGTTTGGAATATTTTGTGAATAATCCTACTTTGAAACTGTTTGATAGCCCGGTGGCTGATAGGAAAGATGACCTATGTGTAAGTGCTGCACATTATAAAATTTCTGTATCTAGGTCTTTGATTAAACGGGAATTAAAGTCTATTGTTCTGAATGGCTTGGTAGACAAATATGTGTTTCTTCTAGCAGGTCCAGCGCACCAGACATCAGCAGATGACCCTGAAGCAGTTGCAGCAGGGATGGCTTTGGTATTAAGTCCCCCTCAGATGCCTGAGGATGTGCCGAGTCCTCCCCCTGCTAAGCCACTCGAGGAAAAACCACCTCTATCTATGCCACGATTTGAGCCATTATTCTGTGTGGCTGTGTAGCAACAAGGCTGTAAAGCTTCTAGCAGCAGCTTCCACAATGGAGGATCTGAACATGGCCCACTCAGATTCCATGTCCCCAGCCTCCCCCGGGATGCACGAGAAATTATTCCGGAGGTGTTAACTTTTATGCTTTTTTCAGACCGTTCCATTTTATAATGGGTGTGTATTGCACGGAATGTTCAGACCTAGAGTGCATGATGTCATCGCCAGAGTGGAAAGAGATAGAAAAATATTCAGTAATTTTTCCAAACAACTTGCTCTCATTCCCACAATTTTCACTCCTTATACAATTTGCTTCTGATCAAACCGTAGGAAATGTGCTGGTCGTAGACATGTCTATGGAATCCAACAGACGTACACATTTGACTCAATGAGCCTGAAAAAGACATGAACTCCAACCAACTACTCCACAATGTTAAATCTGAAGACAATTTCTCAAAGAAATCAGAAAGTACAAGTTTTCTAATCTGCTCTAAAGCTCACATTTTTTAAAACAACAAACATAAAAAGTATATTTTACGATTGTAAGTAGGAGTTTGACAGCTAGTTTTGATCAAAATCACTGTCTAATCCAAAACTTTTTAATCAGTCTGCCAGGTGCTCCAATCACCATGGCAACCAGTGACACACAAACACGCACGCAGGCAGACACGCAGTGTGTGTGTCTCCTCTAAATTAAAGCCATTTTTGTGTTTGACACAAATGTGTGTCTCCTCTAAATTAAAGCCAATTTTGTGTTTTAGACACAAATTTCACAGTTTAGCCCTTATAAGCCTCACACATTTCACTCTCATATACAATTAATACATCAAATCGTAGATATTTTTTATACTCTGTCAGATGATTTTGCATGTTTACGCAATAACACTCAAATTATCTGGCTCAAAGCACCAAGACCCCTCTCTCTCTCATTGACTGTAATGTTATTTCACCTCATCAAGTGTGTATCAAAAACACAACTGTGTCTCTTTCAATCTTTCACTCTATCTTTCTCTCTCTCTTTCACTCTCTCTCTTTCACTGTTTCTCTCACTCACTCACTCACTCACTCTATCTCTCCTCTCTTTCACTTTCACTCACTCACTCACTCATCCTCACTCTCTGTCTCTCTCACTCACTCACTCACTCACTCACCAGTCTCTGTCTCTCTTCACTCTCTGTCTGTCTGTCTCTCACATTTTCTCAGCCTCCCTCTCTGTCTTTTTCACTCTCTCTCTTTCACTCTCTCTTTCACTCTCTCTCTTTCTCACTCACTCACTCTCTCTGTTCTCTCTTCTTCTCACTCATTTTCTCTTTCACTCTTTCACTGTTTCTCTCACTCACTCACTCTCTCTCTCTCTCTCTCTCTCTCTCTCTCTCTCTCTCTCTCTCTCTCTCTCTCTCTCTCTCTCTCTCTCTCTCTCTCTCTCTCTCTCTCTCGTGCGCATGCGTGAGCGTTTGTGGAGATTGTGGTGTCGGAGCGCGACTGTTTTCTCTAAAGGTTTGGTTTTTACACACTTTTTCACTTTTATTTTTGTATTATTGTCACAAGCACGTTTGAGCACTGTTTCGAGGTTTTTAAAAATTCGGCGGCAGCCAGCGGTAAGCTGGTTGTTGGTTGTGCAAAAAAATGAACACGGGTTTGAGAAATCTCTCGCGCCGGCATGGCGTTAAGGTGCCGGTCGGCGTGGAGTTTTCGGTGGAGGAATGTGGGTTAGCGGCTGGTGAGGTGGTGGGCTGTGATAGTATTAAGGCATTGTCCAGAATGAATGGCGCTGTAGTTATGTTTCTAGACGCCATAGATAAAGCTAACACTCTTGTCGAACGTGGCATCGTTTTGAGAAACACGCAAACTGCAGTTTTTCCGCTTAATAATCCCTCAAAAAGAGTTGTTCTGTCTAATTTGCCTCCCTTTATAAGCGATGACGCTTTGGAAAGGGAATTGTCCCGTCATGGGCAGCTTGTGTCGGCTATAAAGATGATGTCTTCGGGTTGTAAATCGCCTAAACTGAAACACGCAGTGTCATTCAGGAGATTCGTGTATATGATCCTTAAGGCAGGAAGTGATGAATTGAATTTGGCTTTGAGGTTTAAAATTGATGGTTTTGATTATACGATTTATGCGACTACAGAAGCAATGAAATGCTTCGGATGTGGTCAGGCAGGTCACGCTGTGCGCAGCTGCCCGGATAAAGTGACTGCGCCGTTGCCAGGGCCGTTGCCAGGGCCGTTGCCAGGGCCGGCCGCTCCGTTGCCAGGGCCGGCCGCTCCGTTGCCAGGGCCGGCCGCTCCGGTGGAGCCGGCGGGGCAAAGGGCTCTGCCTGAAGCGGCGAGCGGTAGCGGGCATCAGGCTGAAGTGGCGGAGACCGATAACAGCAGTGCACCTATTCGGTTTGAAATCGTGAATATTTCAAACAGTGTTGATCCAAAGTCAGACGAGCAAATTCAGTCTCAAAGCATTGCGGAAAGTCTTGTGGACATGACGGGAGATTCGTTTAATGAGGATCAAATAATGGTACAGGAGGATGGTATGCTTCTTAAAGTTCCACCCACCAAGAGAAAGCAAAAAAAAGATAAAGGGAAAGCTACTCCTGGGCCTTCAAAAAAGCGGACAATTGAAGATGAAACAACATCAGATAGTGAGAGGGATTTCTCAGACTCGTCTCTTCCAGAAAGACTAGTTCCAGATGGACAGGGGAGACAGGGATATAGTCTAGATCAAGTAAGAACGTTTTTGGAAAGAACTAAAGGCAAAAGAGACGTTGTGGTTGAAGATTATTTTCCTAATCGTTTGCTGTTAATTGGGACTGTGCGGAAACTAATTAGACAGAAGGGTGGTGATGGTCTGGTAGAGACAGAGGTATATAGGCTGAGGAAACTGGTGCGAAAGCTGCAAAAAAATGATGAAGATGAATGGCCAAACAGTAAATAACAACCTGTTGAGTGGATATAGGCTTACACTATTGATACGTTGCCTCTTGTTTTCAACATTTTTCATAAACATGAGTAGTTTTAGGATTGCGTCTTTAAATGTAAATGGGGCAAGGGACGTTAAGAAAAGGAATTTGCTGTATGAAGTCCTGAAAACAAAACAAATTGCCATTGCTTTTACCCAAGAAACACACAGCAGCAAGGACATTGAGGTTGAATGGCAGAGAGAATGGGGTGGGCAGGTGGTTTTTAGCCATTTGAGTTCAGTATCTGGGGGAGTTGCAATACTTTTTTCGAGTTCATTTTTACCAATTTCTTTTGATTATGAAGAAGTTGTTAGGGGTCGGCTCCTAAAAGTCACTGCAAAATATGAAAAAAACACGATAGTGTTTTTAAATATTTACTCACCAGTTTTGCAAAGAGATAGACTAGTGTTTTTAGATAAATTATCAAGCACTTTAGAAGGCTGCAACTCAACCGATTTTTTAATAGTCGGCGGTGATTTTAACTGCACCATTAGTGATTTGGACAGGAATCACATTGAACCACATCTGCAGTCAAGGCGAATTTTAAAGCGTATAGTTGAAAGCTATGATCTGGAGGATGTGTGGCGTTCTAAACACAGTACTGAAAGAGAATATTCCTGGTCCCACTGCAGAGATAAGGTTTTATCACTAGCGAGGCTTGACCGTTTTTATTGTTATGGACATCACATCCCGTTTTTTAAATCATGTTTTATGTCACCAGTAGGTTTTTCAGATCATTTTATGGTAATTGGCACTGTTTTTATTAGTGGGGTCAAACCTAAGAGCGCATACTGGCATTTTAATACAGATTTATTAAATGATGGGCATTTTAGGCAATGTTTTATTTATCTATGGAGCACCTGGAAGTTGGAGAAGGCGAAATATAGCTCTCTTCAACAATGGTGGGATATTGGCAAGATACAGATACAACAATTTTGTAATCAGTACACTTTTAACGTCACTAGAGACACCCTCAGATCAATCAAAGATCTAGAGGTTGGTATTGTGGAACTCCAGACTATATACGGATCCACAGGAGATCGCGGTCAGATGCATGCGCTTAAAGCTAAAAAAGCCAAGTTGGCGGATCTGTTGGGGATCAAAGCACAGGGAGCTTTGATCCGGTCTAGGTTCCAGAATATTGCGGAGATGGATGCTCCCTCAAGATTCTTTTTTAATTTAGAGAAAAAGAATGGACAGAGCCGTCTCATCCACTGTCTTAGATCTTCTGATGGTTGCGAACTCACAGAATCATCTGATATTAGGAGAAGAGCTGCAGAGTTCTTCTCTAAATTATACACCTGTGAATACAGCGACAACCCAGACGGTCTAACCCTTTTTCTCAGTAACCTACCCCAGATATCTGAGCAAAAAAGAGCTGAAATGGGACAACCTATTTCAATGCAGGAGCTAACGTTTGCACTAGAGGGCATGAAAAAGGGCAGAGCACCAGGGATCGATGGCATTCCAGTGGAGTTTTTCAAGGCTTTTTGGTCCTTTCTAGGGGAAGATCTTCTGGCTGTTTTAAATGACAGTATGGAGAAAGGTTGTCTTCCTCTTAGTTGCAGGAGAGCTGTCCTTACTCTTCTACCTAAAAAGGTGACCTCTGTGAGGTTAAAAACTGGAGGCCAGTAAGTTTACTGTGTACTGATTACAAGATTATCTCGAAAGCATTGGCAAATCGTCTGAGGGACGTGATGGATCAGGTTGTTCATGTTGACCAGTCCTATTGCGTCCCTGGCAGATCGATTCGAGATAACATTGTGTTAATTCGAGACTATTTGGATATCTCCAACTCATTGGATCTCCAGCTTGGTTTTATTTCTTTGGACCAAGAGAAGGCTTTTGACCGGGTGGAGCACCAATACCTCTGGAAAGTGTTGGAGGCTTTTGGTTTCTCCCCTGGTTTCATTGCTATGATCAGGGTACTCTATAGTGGGGTTGAAAGTGTACTGAAAGTCAACGGTGGGTTAAGTGCTCCTTTTAGCATTGGCAGGGGTATTCGACAGGGTTGTAGTGTCTCGGGTATGCTTTACTCAATTGCAATCGAACCCTTACTGTGTAGACTTAGGAAAGAGATGAGAGGGGTCATGGTAGTTGATGGTATTGCTCCATTTCTTCTCTCTGCATACGCAGATGATGTTATTGTAGCTATTAGGGAGGATAGTGATGTCCAAGCATTGACCCATATTGTGGAGCTTTATGGGAAAATATCATCCTCAAAAGTGAATTGGGCTAAGAGTACTGCATTAATTGTAGGAAAATGGCAAAGAGAAAGACCAAAACTACCTGAAGGGCTTTTATGGGGCACAAATGGCATCAAGTACTTAGGAGTTCATTTGGGGGATGAGTCAATGGCCATAAAGAACTGGGAAGGAGTGGTGGAAAGAATGCAAGGCACTTTTAAGAAACGGAGATGGCTCTTACCTCGTATGTCATTTAGGGGGCGCACCATTATTGCTAACAATCTTGTGGCACCTGTATTATGGCATCGACTTAGCGTTTTAGACCCCCCAGCTGGTCTTTTAGCAAGGATTCAGGGCATTATTCTAGATTTCTTTTGGGATAAGTTGCACTGGATACCACAAGATGTTTTATATTTATCTAAAGAAGAGGGAGGGCAGGGTTTAGTCCACCTTGAAAGTAGGAAGGGAGCTTTTAGACTAGAGTTTTTAAAAAGTCTTCTTTATGGGCCACCAGCCTTACCATGGAGGCCAGTTGCAGAATTGGTTTTAGGTCGAGTTGGGAATTTGAACTTTGGTAGGGAATTTTGTTTTCTTGACTCATCTTTTTTTAATCTTAAATGTTTGCCACTTTTCTATGTGAGTGTTTTTAAAATGTGGAATATGATTGATAAAACTGCTTTGGACTCTAATCCATCACTTCACTGGCTTCTAAGGGAGCCAATTCTAAAAGGAGCACGGTTGGAGATTCCCTGGCAACCTGGATCTCTAATTAGATGTGGTGTGGTGACAGTGAAAACCTTTGTACAACTGACTGGAGGGAATATAGCTGACACAATGGCACTGGCTGCCAAACTGGAGATCCACTCACTTCGCATCACGGAACGGCTTCTTGCAAGCCTAAGGAATACGGTATCAGAAGAGGAACATAACCTTCTGAAAGACTGGAGTAATGGACTGAAGATACCAGATCAGAATGACCCTTTTCCGCGGTTGGCTGTTAAGGCCAAACTAACAGTTTCTGAGGAGCTGAGCCCTCTTCTGGAGGTGGGGAGTAAGGAGTGGATGGCACTGGACTGTATTAAGGGGAAAACTCTGTATAAAGTGTGTGTTAAAGCTGTGAACAAAGGGAAGCTAAAGACTAGAAAGGATACGCCATGGAGAGAACATTTCAGGGTCAAAGGAGAGACAAAACCTGCCTGGGGCATGTTGTACAAGCCACCGTTGGCTAAAAACATTGGTGATCTTCATTGGCGAGTACTACATGGGATAATTGCAGTGAATGCTTTCATATCTATTTTAAACCCTGCAGTTTTAGATACATGCCCATTTTGTTCTTTTAGAGAGACAATTTTTCACTGTTTTCTATATTGTTGCAGATTGACACCGTTATTTACTCTGCTTAGAAGTTTGTTAAATTCCTTTGGAGAGAATTTTAGCGAGCAGGTTTTTATTTTTTTGTTTTTCATATGGCAAGATGAAAAAGAAAAAAGGGAGATTGATTAATTTCTTGTTTGGGCAAGCAAAACTTGCGATCTACTATAGTAGAAAGCAGAAAATAGACAGTGGTCAAGCTAAAGAGTGTGTTGCAACTTTTAAGGGTTTGGTAAAAGCAAGGATTTTACTAGATTTTAAGTATTATGAACAGATGAAAGATCTGGATTCTTTTAAAAACATTTGGGATGTTGATGGTGTTTTGTTTTCTTTTGTTGATGGCGAGTTACACTTTTTACATGGTATAGGTTAGTATATCTGTTTTGGTAAAGCTAATGTAGCTTTAAAAAAAAAAGGAAAAAAGAAACAACCATTGTAAATTAAGAAATGTAACAATAAAGTCATT
>NW_026554578.1:0-1208 GCF_027596085.1 Anoplopoma fimbria | reverse complement strand
CTCTTTCACTCTTTCTTTTTCTCTCACTCTCTCACTCAGCCTATCTCTGTCTCTTTCACTCTCTCTTTATCTCTCACTCACTCACTCTCTCTCTTTCACTGTCTCTCTCTTTCTCTCTCACTCACTCTCACTCACTCACTTTCTCTCACTCACTCTCTCTTTCACTGTCTCTCTCTTTCTCACTCACTCACTCACTCACTCACTCACTCATTCTCTCTCACTAACTCACTCACTCTCTCTTTCACTCTCTCTATTTCTCACTCATTCACTCACTCACTCTCTTTCACTCACTTTCTCTCTCTCTCTTTCTCTCACTCACTCAGTCATTTCAAACTTCCACATTTTCAGCAATGCTCTGTGATTGATTGGAGCTTTCAGCATTCCAATGCATTTTCTGCAGGAAATGCATTTTTCTGTGTGGCTGTGTAGCACATCAGAGTGGCAGCCGACTTGCCACTCTGATGCATTAAAATCATATCAGGTAACAAAATTTTGGACTTTAAAAGTGTGTGCCAAGTGTGGTTGTGTTTCAAGCATTTTTAGACCTTTAAAAACATCTTTGTTTTTCATGGCGAAGAATGCGTCACCACGGTAATGGCGTTCTGCGACTAAGGTCTTTAGATTGTACTGACCAAATTTGAAGTGGATCTGATAAGAGTATCAGGGTATTTTACAGGATGCGATGCCGACATATTCTGCAAGTTTCATGATGATAGGCCAAACGGTTTTCAATTTAATTGTGTTGTTGTAAAAAGCCACGCCCCTATTATGTTCACTGCTCCATATCTTGTAAACGCAATGAGATGTCAACAAACTTTTTATTGCTATTGATGATATTGATTGTGTGATAACACAGAGAAGGTAGGTGAAACGCAGCATTGGGGATAGTGAAAAGGGTGCTATCGAGTCAATTGCTCTGACCTCAGCCCAACACCCCAAAATCTTGCTATTTTCAAGAGTGTACGTTTATCCCGAGCACCTCTTTTCCCTGTTGAAAGATGCCAAATACATTTGAAGAACAATAGGTCCTACACTCTGACTACGTCAGTGCTCGGGGCCTTCGCGGCCGACGTTGTCGGTGCTCGGGCCCTAATTAAATTAATTGAAGAAAACTGAAAATTAGAAATTATGTGTGAGAGAGTGGAAGAGATCGAGAAACAGAGATTAGAGGAAGAGAGAGAGTAAGAGAGAGGGAGAAAGGAAGAGAG
>NW_026554576.1:0-466 GCF_027596085.1 Anoplopoma fimbria | reverse complement strand
TATCACGTGTCTAAAAACAATACCCGCTCAGTCCCTTTGGTTGGGGCATAAATATTAATAAAAACCATTTTCACATCTTCATACTGTGTTTTAACTTTTAAAAGTCGTCCTTCCACTACCACCTCCTCATTGTATGAAACTGGTTTAAAATTATTGGAGAACAAAATGCCCACTCCACCACTATTAAAAGACTTGTGACTTAAAAAGACATCTCCACTCCATTCTTTTTTCCAATCTCTTTCGTTATCAAGTGTGCTATGTGTTTCCTGTATGAATAAAATGTCAAGTCTCTTATCTTTAAATAATTGATAGAGAGAAGCTCTTTTAAAACAGTCCCTTGCACCATTTATATTCAACGTGCCAATTTTAAAATCACACATGGTTTTAAAAGGGAAGGGCTGCATTGAAAGAAACACACTTATACAATAAAAAAGAAAAAACTGCTTAAAAACTCTCATCATTGGAA
>NW_026554575.1:0-1707 GCF_027596085.1 Anoplopoma fimbria | reverse complement strand
TAAAGGTACTCAGATTAGGGAAGTACTTTCCCACTTGTATTCTGTGCCCTTTGGTTTTGTCTAAGAATCTTTTGATGCTTTCAAAAGAATAATCAGTGGGCCTATCTTCTTGTTCCTGGGGTTGAGAATCATCCATCAGTTCGGTATCAGACTCCTCGGAAGAAGAGCTTATGATTCTTTTTACTTTGGAATTGTTCTTTGCGGCACCTAAATTCTTTCTTTTACATGACACTTTCAAGGAATCCTCTTCCATCACCTCCTCCTCTTCTTCTTCCATTAAAGAATGTGGGCTAACATGTTGCCCAAGGTCAGACCTTCCCTGCAGCTCCTGTGCCACCTCATCACCAACTACACACCCCTTCTGCACGACAACGACGTCGGGCGTCGGTACAACCAATGGCCCAACAAAACCATCCACCACAGCCACCGGGGGAACAAACGTGGCGACCACCGGAGCCCCGGCGGCCCCCGCACCTCCCGCAGGCGGCGGAGCGACCACCGGAGCCCCGGCGGCCCCCGCACCAGGCGGCGGAGCCCACCGGAGCCCCGGCGGCCCCCGCACCACCCCAGGCGGCGGAGCGACCACCGCCGGAGCCCCGGCGGCCCCCCACCTCCCGCAGGCGGCGGAGCGACCACCGGAGCCCCGGCGGCCCCCGCGCACCACCCGCAGGCGGCGGAGCGACCACCGGAGCCCCGGCGGCCTCGGGAGCGGCCTCCCCCCGCAGCGGCCCGCCTCCCCCCCGCCCCTCCGGGCAGGAGCGGACCAGATGCCCCTCCGCTCCACAGCCAAAGCACTTCATGGTCTCCGTGGAGGCGAAAACCATGTAATTGAATCCGTCAATTTTAAACGAGAAAGACAGGTTGAGGTCGCTTGTTGTGTCTTTTAGGATCATGTACACCTGTCTCCGGTGACACACGACGTGTTTCAGTTGCGGGGATTTGCAGCCCAAAGACACCATTTTAATCTGAGAAACCAGCTGACCGTAGCGGGACAACTCTTTGGCCAACACTTCGTTCTTGATGAACGGAGGAGCGTTGGAGATCGTTACCCTCGTAGCCGGACTCACCAGGGGAGAACGGGAGTGAAGGTGTCTCTGATCACTACACCGCTCTCCACCACCTGGCTCACCTTAGCCGTGTTATCTAGGAAGATAACGATCGCTCCGTTCATCCGGGACGCAGACTTCACGCTGCCGTACCCGACCACTTCTCCCACCGCTAACCCTGCCTCCTCCACGGAGCACTGACCTGCTGGGACCAGTTTGATGGCGTGACGCCGAGTCAGCCTCTCAAACTCGCCCGCAGCAGTCTCTGCTACTGGCATCGTGACAAACAAATGCCCGCAGACAAAGCACCACCACCAACGCACCAACACACTAAACACACTAAAGACACACTATAAAGTAAAGAAAAACACACATACACATATACCAACAAAAATAAAGAGAAGAAAGTAAGAAAAACTCACTCGAAACGCTGAAACACTCAACACTAACGCTCTCAGCACTCACTCCACCACCATCCACACAGAGAGAGAGAGAGAGAGAAAATGAGACAGACAGACAGACAGAGAGGAAGAGAGACAGACGGACAGAAAGGAAGAGAGAAACAGAGACAGATAGACAGACAGAGAGGAAGAGAGGAACACAGACAGACAGACAGAGAGGGAGAGAGAAAATGAGACAGACAGAGAGGAAGAGAGACAGA
>NW_026554574.1:0-570 GCF_027596085.1 Anoplopoma fimbria | reverse complement strand
TTTTGACAGTAATGTAGCGTTAACTACAGGTAAACTGTGTATTATTGAACATCACCCAAATTTCAGTAAAAACTGTGTATTAATGAACATTATCGAGTTTCAAGACTATATCCTGCAGAAATGTGTTTTAGGAGGCTTAAAGTGATAAATAGCAGCTTTTGGCAGTTATGTAGCGTTAACTGAGTAAACTGTGTATTATTGAACATTACCCAAATTTTCAGTAAAAACTGTGTATTAATGAACATTATCGAGTTTTGAGACTATATCCTGCAGAAATGTGTTTTAGGAGGCTTAAAGTGATAAATAGCAGCTTTTGACAGTAATGTCGCTGCGAACTGGAGGTAAACTGTGTATTAATGAACATTATCGAAGCCTTTAGACTAACTTAGAAATGTGTTTTAGGAGGCTTAAAGTGATAAATAGCAGCTTTTGACAGTAATGTCGCGTAAACTGGAGGTAAACTGTGTATTAATGAACATTATCGAGTTTCGAGACTATATCCTGCAGAAATGTGTTTTAGGAGGCTTAAAGTGATAAATAGCAGCTTTTGGCAGTAATGTCGCGTAAACT
>NW_026554573.1:0-1387 GCF_027596085.1 Anoplopoma fimbria | reverse complement strand
TCAGCTTGCATTAACACTGTATGCAGCTGTTTAGGGCCACAACCACTAGGGGGCCACACGATCAGTGTTATGTTCCGTTCTGTTTAGTGTTTGTACAGTGTTCAAAAGATCTTGGATATTTTTCTACAACCACTTACTAATCCCTCTAAACGCACCATGACTCAAAACACACATTGCTGATATTACTGGGGAAACAAAACAGTTCAACTTTGCATTTTCGCACCTTCAAGGAACAGTGTGTGAGATTTAGTGCCATCTAGTGGTGAGCTTGGAGATTGCAAGCAACAACATGACCCTCCGCTCACCCTTCCCTTTCCAAGCACGTCGGAGAACGACGGGGCCCTTTAGGTAGGGAGAGTTATCTTTTGGACTGTATTACTACAAGGAGCTACTCGTATCAATACTCAGTTCTTTTCATGACTAAATGATTGCTTTTAAAACATATATAGAATTTTTAAAACAAATATCTTCAGAATAGGATTACAAGTTATTTATAATTTCCACGATATAACGACAAATAGTTTCAAGAGCAACAACCACAATGTTTACAACAGCAAAGTCACTTTATAAAGTAATTAGTATCTCCTTAAAATGCCATTAAAATAAATAACGTCCCTAAGTGAAGTTTATAAATGGTAATAATTAATAATGGAGAACACAGACATCCAGATAGTATCAGTCATTCCTCCTGTCCTCTGTACTCTGTCTGCTTTGTCTCAGCCGACAGAGAACATTTACAAGAACAAACTAAGATAAAGAGTAACTAAAGACAGACAGATTCTTTTTTAACTGGTTTGTTAAAAAATAAAAAAACCTTTGGTCTATCGTGCGTTTGTAAACATAGCGGCGGTTATGAAACTGGCCAAATAAATTAGGTTTAACGTTCGTCTACATGCTTTTAAACAGACCAAAACATGAAAAAGCACCAGTAAACTGGAGCTTATCAATACCCCAATCTTTATTAATCATTTAATACCTAGTTTCGGTAGCCGTCCTACCTTTATACATTTATTTGCCTGTTTTACATGTGACTCTTTGGTCATATTTGAAAATATATTGATTGTTTATTACTATTTAATTTTTTTATTGGGATTTAGGTTATTTGATTTTAGATAGAGAAAGGGGAGCTCAGTGTAATCTTAAACCTCCCAACAGTCTTGGCCTGTAGCATATCCAGGGTCTGGTCCAAGTCAAACCTGAGCCAGCCCTAACTATAAGCGCGATCAAAAAGGAAGGTCTTAAGCCTGCTCTTAAATGTGGTGAGTGTGTCTGCCCCACGAAATGAAACTGGAAGCTGGTTCTACAGAAGAGGAGCCTGATAACTGAAGGCTCTGGCTTCCATCCTGCTTTTTGATACTCTAGGAACCAGAAGTAACCCTGCATTTAG
>NW_026554572.1:0-535 GCF_027596085.1 Anoplopoma fimbria | reverse complement strand
TTACCCTGATTCTTAATTCCTGTTCTCCTGTTCCCTCAGCTTTCCCCTGCCTGAACCTGCCTTTGTCTCCAGCCCTGTTCCCGGTTCATCTCCAGCTCCTGTCCTGGCTCCCTGGCTTCGCCCCACCTGATCCCTCGTCCTTCATGCAACGCATGCCCAGCTAAAAACAATAAACCCCTTACCCCTACTCTCTGCCTCCCCGTCTCTCTGTGCTGCATTCGGGTCCACCAGTCACGTCCTAACAGCGACGAAACCATTGTTTACGTGAGTTTCTTCAAGTAAGGGCCTCTGGACTCATAATAACAAGTTTCCTTATGTTTTCATGAAAACATGATACTTTCATCACTTTTAGATGCATTTACAGCTTTTCTGCTGCAAAAAGACGTTTCAGCCTTAAAATACCCCAAAAGTGTCTTTCCTTCAGGAAACCATACTTTACATGAGTTTCTTCAAGTAAAGGCCTCAGGACTCATAATAACAAGTTTCCTTATGTTTTCATGAAAACATGATACTTTCATCACTTTTAGATGCATTT
>NW_026554571.1:0-613 GCF_027596085.1 Anoplopoma fimbria | reverse complement strand
GGTATTTGGTATATGGTATATGGTATATGGTATATGGTATATGGTATTTGGTATATGGTATATGGTATTTGGAATATGGTATATGGTATTTGGTATATGGCATTTGGTATATGGTATTTGGTATTTGGTATATGGTATATGGTATATGGTATATGGTATTTGGTATATGGTATATGGTATATGGTATTTGGTATATGGTATTTGGTATATGGTATATGGTATTTGGAATATGGTATATGGTATATGGTATATGGTATTTTGTATATGGTATATGGTATTTGGTATATGGTGTTTGGTATATGGTATATGGTATATGGTATATGGTATTTGGAATATGGCATATGGCATTTGGTAAATTGTATATGGTATATGGTAATTGGTATATGGTATATGGTATATGGTATATGGTATATGGTATTTGTTATATGGTATTTGGTATATGGTATATGGTATATGGTATATGGTTTTTTGTATATGGTATATGGTATATGGTTTTTTGTATATGGTATATGGTATATGGTATTTGGGATATGGTATATGGTATATGGTATATGGTATTTGGTATTTGGTATATAGTATATGGTATATGGTATATGGTATTTGGTGTATGGTA
>NW_026554570.1:0-874 GCF_027596085.1 Anoplopoma fimbria | reverse complement strand
ATTAATACACAGTTTACCTCCAGTTTACGCGACATTACTGCCAAAAGCTGGTATTTATCACTTTAAGGCTCCGAAAACACATTTCTGCAGGATATAGTCTCGAAACTTCGATAATGTTCATTAATACACAGTTTACGCGACATTACTGCCAAAAGCTGCTATTTGTCACTTAAAGCCCAAAACGAAGGATATAGTCTCGAAACTCGATAATGTTCATTAATACACAGTTTACCTGTAGTTAACGCTACATAACTGTCATAACTGTCTCGAAACTCGATAATGTTCATTAATACACAGTTTACCTCCAGTTTACGCGACATTACTGCCAAAAGCTGCTATGTATCACTTTAAGCCTCCTAAAACACATTTCTGCAGGATATAGTCTCGAAACTCGATAATGTTCATTAATACACAGTTTACCTCCAGTTTACGCGACATTACTGCCAAAAGCTGCTATTTATCACTTTAAGCCTCCTAAAACACATTTCTGCAGGATATAGTCTCGAAACTCGATAATGTTCATTAATACACAGTTTACCTCCAGTTTACGCGACATTACTGCCAAAAGCTGGTATTTATCACTTTAAGCCTCCTAAAACACATTTCTGCAGGATATAGTCTCGAAACTCGATAATGTTCATTAATACACAGTTTACCTCCAGTTTACGCGACATTACTGCCAAAAGCTGGTATTTATCACTATAAGCCTCCTAAAACACATTTCTGCAGGATATAGTCTCGAAACTCGATAATGTTCATTAATACACAGTTTACCTCCAGTTTACGCGACATTACTGCCAAAAGCTGCTATTTATCACTTTAAGCCTCCTAAAACACATTTCTGCAGGATATAGTCTCGATAACGTTCATTGAT
>NW_026554569.1:0-1479 GCF_027596085.1 Anoplopoma fimbria | reverse complement strand
TAAAATAAATAAAATAAAAAATGAAAAATAAAAATAAAATAAAACAAGTATTATAAATAAGCAATAAAAAAAACAGTAGAAAAAACAACAATAACTGAAATACTATATTTACAGACAGAGAAAAAACAACAACTATTTCCCTCTCCTTCACACACCGGGGGTGAAGCAGCCGGTGGCTGAAGGAGCTGCACAGAGCTGCCAGGGTGTCCTGCATGGGGTAATGTGGTAATGTTTTATTCTCTTTATTTAATGTTTCATTCTCTTCATTTAATGTTTTATTATCTTTATTTAATGTTTCGCGTTTGTCACAGTCGCGGTGCAGTGACGTCACGTCATGATGTTTTCACGGATGTTGATCTGGACGGCTCATCCTCCTGTATACCGGTGTGCCGGATTACCGGTGTTTTTCACGGTACCGGTACCGGTGGACCGGCCGGCTCAACCTCCTATAGCTAGCATAGCTAGAGGAGGTTGAGCCGTCTGGGAGCTAGAGGAGGCGTCCCGGTAGAATCCCGGTGACCGGGAAATAGGTTCCGGCGATCACCGCGCATTGCATGCCGGGTAGATTTTTTTTTTTTTTAAATTAATTTTTAATTTTTTTAATTTATTTATTTATTCATTTTTAAATTCAATAACTTTATTGAGACATTTGTTCATACATATAAAACACAATATATTTATATATATATATATATATTATATATTTACATTTTCAAGTTCTTATTTTTAAAATAAATAAAATAAAAAATGAAAAATAAAAATAAAATAAAACAAGTATTATAAATAAGCAATAAAAAAAACAGTAGAAAAAACAACAATAACTGAAATACTATATTTACAGACAGAGAAAAAACAACAACTATTTCAACTACTTTTAACTTTTTTAACCATTATTGCACAGTGCAATGTATTGCACAGGTTTCTATTGTCATGTTATTATGTTATTATTGTCCTGTGGTCATGTGGTCTGCTGGGAGCAGAGTTGGTTGTGCAGCCTGACAGCAGCAGGAAGGAAGGACCTGCGGTACCTCTCCTTCACACACCGGGGTGAAGCAGCCGGTGGCTGAAGGAGCTGCACAGAGCTGCCAGGGTGTCCTGCATGGGGTAATGTGGTAATGTTTTATTCTCTTTATTTAATGTTTCATTCTCTTCATTTAATGTTTTATTATCTTTATTTAATGTTTCGCGTTTGTCACAGTCGCGGTGCAGTGACGTCACGTCATGATGTTTTCACGGATGTTGATCTGGACGGCTCATCCTCCTGTATACCGGTGTGCCGGATTACCGGTGTTTTTCACGGTACCGGTACCGGTGGACCGGCCGGCTCAACCTCCTATAGCTAGCATAGCTAGAGGAGGTTGAGCCGTCTGGGAGCTAGAGGAGGCGTCCCGGTAGAATCCCGGTGACCGGGAAATAGGTTCCGGCGATCACCGCGCATTGCATGCCGGGTAGATTTTTTTTTTTTTTTAAATTAATTTT
>NW_026554568.1:0-436 GCF_027596085.1 Anoplopoma fimbria | reverse complement strand
AGACTAAGTATATGGTTTTCTGCTTTCTTAAAATTGATCTTAAACTGTACCAAGCCTGCTTAAAAAAGGGTTAGTGACTGATGCTGATTCTGTTGATTCTACTGTTCTGATATTCTCTAATCAGGAAGTGTTTGATGCTCTGTTGTGTTTGATGCTCCTGTGCCTTTAATCAGGAACTGCTCTGAGAGGTGTGCTTTAGCTTCAACAGGTCAATTGTCCTCTTAACTGCTAGGGGAGTGGCTTACACATCTCAAGGATATATATACTCAGACCACACAAAACCTTTCTCCAGTGTATTTTGACTCTGGAGGGATACTGAACTACTTGATTCTGCTAGGATAGACTAAGTATATGGTTTTCTGCTTTCTTAAAATTGATCTTAAACTGTACCAAGCCTGCTTAAAAAAGGGTTAGTGACTGATGCTGTTTCTGTTGA
>NW_026554567.1:0-1390 GCF_027596085.1 Anoplopoma fimbria | reverse complement strand
CGTCCGTAAAGAGAGAGCATGGAGTGGGGAAACAGTGGTGCCAGTCAGCCTGTCTCTCCATGCTGCTCCATCCGCGAGAAAATGACCGCGACCGCCGGCTGAAAACGTCCGTAAAAGAGAGCATGGAGTGGGGAAACAGTGGTGCCATCAGCCTGTCTCTCCATGCTGCTCCATCCGCGAGAAAATGACCGCGACCGCCGGCTGAAAACGTCCGTAAAGAGAGTGCATGGAGTGGGGAAACAGTGGTGCCATCAGCCTGTCTCTCCATGCTGCTCCATCCGCGAGAAAATGACCGCGACCGCCGGCTGAAAACGTCCGTAAAAGAGAGAGCATGGAGTGGGGAAACAGTGGTGCCAGTCAGCCTGCCTCTCCATGCTGCTCCATCCGCGAGAAAATGACCGCGACCGCCGGCTGAAAACGTCCGTAAAAGAGAGCATGGAGTGGGGGAAACAGTGGTGCCATCAGCCTGTCTCTCCATGCTGCTCCATCCGCGAGAAAATGACCGCGACCGCCGGCTGAAAACGTCCGTAAAAGAGATGCATGGAGTGGGGAAACAGTGGTGCCATCAGCCTGCCTCTCCATGCTGCTCCATCCGCGAGAAAATGACCGCGACCGCCGGCTGAAAACGTCCGTAAAAGAGAGAGCATGGAGTGGGGAAACAGTGGTGCCAGTCAGCCTGTCTCTCCATGCTGCTCCATCCGCGAGAAAATGACCGCGACCGCCGGCTGAAAACGTCCGTAAAGAGAGAGCATGGAGTGGGGAAACAGTGGTGCCAGTCAGCCTGCCTCTCCATGCTGCTCCATCCGCGAGAAAATGACCGCGACCGCCGGCTGAAAACGTCCGTAAAAGAGAGAGCATGGAGTGGTGAAACAGTGGTGCCATCAGCCTGCCTCTCCATGCTGCCTCCATCCGCGAGAAAATGACCGACCGCCGGCTGAAAACGTCCGTAAAAGAGAGCATGGAGTGAGGGAAACAGTGGTGCAGTCAGCCTGTCTCTCCATGCTGCTCCATCCGCGAGAAAATGACCGCGACCGCCGGCTGAAAACGTCCGTAAAAGAGTGCATTAAGTGGGTAAACAGTGGTGCCATCAGCCTGTCTCTCCATGCTGCTCCATCCGCGAGAAAATGACCACGACCGCCGGCTGAAAACGTCCGTAAAAGAGTGCATGAAGTGGGGAAACAGTGGTGCCATCAGCCTGTCTCTCCATGCTGCTCCATCCGCGAGAAAATGACCGCGACCGCCGGCTGAAAACGTCCGTAAAAGAGAGAGCATGGAGTGGGGAAACAGTGGTGCCATCAGCCTGCCTCTCCATGCTGCTCCATCCGCGAGAAAATGACCGCGACCGCCGGCTGAAAACGTCCGTAAAAGAGAGAGCATGGAGTGGGGAAAC
>NW_026554566.1:0-799 GCF_027596085.1 Anoplopoma fimbria | reverse complement strand
TCTCAAGGATATATATACTCAGACCACACAAACCTTTCTCCAGTGTATTTTGACTCTGGAGGGATACTGAACTACTTGATTCTGCTAGGATAGACTAAGTATATGGTTTTCTGCTTTCTTAAAATTGATCTTAAACTGTACCAAGCCTGCTTAAAAAGGGTTAGTGACTGATGCTGATTCTGTTGATTCTACTGTTCTGATATTCTCTAATCAGGAAGTGTTTGATGCTCTGTTGTGTTTGATGCTCCTGTGCCTTTAATCAGGAACTGCTCTGAGAGGTGTGCTTTAGCTTCAACAGGTCAATTGTCCTCTTAACTGCTAGGGGGAGTGGCTTACACATCTCAAGGATATATATACTCAGACCACACAAACCTTTCTCCAGTGTATTTTGACTCTGGAGGGATACTGAACTACTTGATTCTGCTAGGATAGACTAAGTATATGGTTTTCTGCTTTCTTAAAATTGATCTTAAACTGTACCAAGCCTGCTTAAAAAGGGTTAGTGACTGATGCTGATTCTGTTGATTCTACTGTTCTGATATTCTCTAATCAGGAAGTGTTTGATGCTCTGTTGTGTTTGATGCTCCTGTGCCTTTAATCAGGAACTGCTCTGAGAGGTGTGCTTTAGCTTCAATAGGTCAATTGTCCTCTTAACTGCTAGGGGGAGTGGCTTACACATCTCAAGGATATATATACTCAGACCACACAAACCTTTCTCCAGTGTATTTTGACTCTGGAGGGATACTGAACTACTTGATTCTGCTAGGATAGACTAAGTATATGGTTTTCTGCTTTCTTA
>NW_026554565.1:0-622 GCF_027596085.1 Anoplopoma fimbria | reverse complement strand
GTTGCATCAGTTGCCTTAACTTTTATTAAGTTATTTTGTATAACTCCTCTTCTGTTGACTTTAAATAATTGAAGTGGCCGTGGGGCAGACACAGTCTCTATAGGGTTTTGGGTGGGTAACTGGGTGGGTAACTGCTCCAAAGGAAGCGCAGAGAGGTGTGAAAGACTGCGACTCTGCTTCTGCTTCCTGGTCTGAACTCTGGGTCATGGATTAGGTCCACTAATGAACTGGGTCAGATTTCTAGAGATGAGATCCGCTCCATCCAAAGTAGGATGGATGCCGTCTCTCCTAATCAGACCAGGTTTTCCCCAGAAAGTATGCCAATTGTCTACGAAGCCCACATTGTTTGCAGGACACCACCTCGACAGCCAGCGGCGGAATGATGACATGCGGCTATACATCTCATCATTGACCAGATTAGGGAGAGGGCCAGAGAATACTACGGAGTCCGACATCGTCTTTGCGTACGAACACACCGATTCCACGTTCAATTTAGTGACCTCCGAGCGACGTAATCGGGTGTCATTACCGCCGACGTGAATAACAATCGTACGGTATTTACGTTTAGCCTTAGCCAGCAGTTTCAAATGGGATTCTATGTCGCCCGCTCTGGCCCCGGGGA
>NW_026554564.1:0-609 GCF_027596085.1 Anoplopoma fimbria | reverse complement strand
TCTTTATTTAATGTTTCATTCTCTTTATTTAATGTTTTATTATCTTCATTTAATGTTTTATTCTCTTTGTTTAATGTTTTAATATCTTTATTTAATGTTTTATTCTATTTATTTAATGTTTCATTCTCTTTATTTAATGTTTTAATATCTTTATTTAATGTTTTAATATCTTTATTTAATGTTTTCTTATCTTTATTTAATGTTTCGCGTTTGTCACAGTCGCGGTGCAGTGGCGTCACGTCATGATGTTTTCCGCGGATGTTTATCTGGGCCAGCTCATCCTCCTGTATACCGGTGTGCGGATTACCGGTGTTTTTCACGGTACGGTTACCGGTGGACAAGCGACTCAACCTCCAGCCGGTCTTTTAGCACACTAAAACGGCGTAAAATGACCTCCAGCAGCCCAGGGAGGAAAAAATAACGGAGGCGCTTTCCGGAGGATTTTAGTGCTGAAATCCGGCTGAATCTGTCTTTTAAGGCAGTGAAGCGGCGTAAAATGACCCGGCATCACAGCGTCAAAACACCCGCGGCAGAGTGCTCCAAGTCAGGGTAAACTCTGGGAGTGACGAAAGCGGGTCTTTGCGCACACTAAAGCAGCGTAAAATGAAC
>NW_026554562.1:0-439 GCF_027596085.1 Anoplopoma fimbria | reverse complement strand
AAAAACCATAAAAAAGTCATAGTATAATATGTTGAATAAAGTCATAGTATAGTATGTTGAAAAAAGTCAAAAAAGTCATAGTATAGTATGAAAAAAGTCATAGTATAGTATGTCGTAAAAAGTCATAACAAAAGTCATATTATAGTATGTCGAAAAAAGTCATAGTATAGTATGTCGTAAAAAGTCATAGTATAGTATGTCGTAAAAAGTCATAAAAAAGTCATAGTATAGTATGTCGTAAAAAGTCATAAAAAAGTCATATTATAGTATGTTGAGTAAAGTCATAGTATATTATGTTGAAGAAAGCCTAAGTATAGTATGTTGAAAAAAGTCATAAAAAGGTCAAAGTATAGTATGTCGAAAAAAGTCATAGTATAGTATGTTGAAAAAAACCATAAAAAAGTCATAGTATAGTATGTTGAAAAAAAGTCAAAAAGGT
>NW_026554561.1:0-487 GCF_027596085.1 Anoplopoma fimbria | reverse complement strand
GTGACATGGAGATAAATCAGTCATTGACAGTCCTGTAGCCCAGAAACATCGTTGTCAATGGTGGTCAATCAAATGTCTGTTTTACCAAGGCACAACTTTGAACGTCAGAACACATTTTGTCTGGTCAAGCACTACAAAATTCCAATATCAAACTCAGCTTTGTTTTTCAAGACATTAAACCTGAATGGTACCAAAAGGGTAGCCCCCACTTCTTTGCCATCAATTAACACATGACAACAGGCGACTACGAATGCGTTGGCTGGAATCGAACCCAGGTCAACTGCTTGGGAGGCAGCTATGCTATACACTATACCACCAACGACAAAAAGGGCATTCCATAATGACAAAAATCAGGTGAAGGGAAAATTGAGTTAGTAAATGTCATTGAGTATTAACACGTTCGACATTGATTACAGCAAACTTGATCACTTGGGTTTCATGGTATGAGTCAGCACTCTGGGCTCTGAATCCAGTGATCCGAGTTCAA
>NW_026554560.1:0-350 GCF_027596085.1 Anoplopoma fimbria | reverse complement strand
GCTTTTTCAGTGGACACCGACAGGGTGGGAAGGAAATAGCTAGATCATGACTTGCCGGTATAGAAATGACACAAATCCAGTTAAATGATGGCTTTCATCATTCCTAAGCTCATCGATCATTTTCTTTTCAATTTTATTTGACATTTTAAAAGCTGTGAGTGTGTCTGGCAATCTGCAGGCGCTCCCTGTATAGACGAAAGAGCAAAGCGTGAGTGATATAGTATCTTTAAAGGCCCTTTGGTAGGCACAATATTTGCTTACGGCCATACCACCCTGAACACGCCCGATCTCGTCTGATCTCGGAAGCTAAGCAGGGTCGGGCCTGGTCAGTACTTGGATGGGGAGACCGC
>NW_026554559.1:0-2123 GCF_027596085.1 Anoplopoma fimbria | reverse complement strand
TATTTTTCAAAAGTGAGGATATTTTTCAAAAGTGAGGATATTTTTCAAAAGTGAGGATATTTTTCAAAAGTGAGGATATTTTTCAAAAGTGAGGATATTTTTCAAAAGTGAGGATATTTTTCAAAAGTGAGGATATTTTTCAAAAGTGAGGATATTTTTCAAAAGTGAGGATATTTTTCAAAAGTGAGGATATTTTTCAAAAGTGAGGATATTTTTCAAAAGTGAGGATATTTTTCAAAAGTGAGGATATTTTTCAAAAGTGTAGGATATTTTTCAAAAGTGAGGATATTTTTCAAAAGTGAGGATATTTTTCAAAAGTGAGGATATTTTTCAAAAGTGAGGATATTTTTCAAAAGTGAGGATATTTTTCAAAAGTGACGGATATTTTTCAAAAGTGAGGATATTTTTCAAAAGTGAGGATATTTTTCAAAAGTGAGGATATTTTTCAAAAGTGAGGATATTTTTCAAAAGTGAGGATATTTTTCAAAAGTGAGGATATTTTTCAAAAGTGAGGATATTTTTCAAAAGTGAGGATATTTTTCAAAAGTGAGGATATTTTTCAAAAGTGAGGATATTTTTCAAAAGTGAGGATATTTTTCAAAAGTGAGGATATTTTTCAAAAGTGAGGATATTTTTCAAAAGTGAGGATATTTTTCAAAAGTGATGATATTTTCCAAAGTGAGGATATTTTTCAAAAGTGAGGATATTTTTCAAAAGTGAGGATATTTTTCAAAAGTGAGGATATTTTTCAAAAGTGAGGATATTTTTCAAAAGTGAGGATATTTTTCAAAAGTGAGGATATTTTTCAAAAGTGAGGATATTTTTCAAAAGTGAGGATATTTTTCAAAAGTGAGGATATTTTTCAAAAGTGAGGATATTTTTCAAAAGTGAGGATATTTTTCAAAAGTGAGGATATTTTTCAAAAGTGAGGATATTTTTCAAAAGTGAGGATATTTTTCAAAAGTGAGGATATTTTTCAAAAGTGAGGATATTTTTCGAAAGTGAGGATATTTTTCAAAAGTGAGGATATTTTTCAAAAGTGAGGATATTTTTCAAAATTGAGGATATTTTTCAAAAGTGAAGATATTTTTCAAAAGTGAGGATATTTTTCAAAAGTGAGGATATTTTTCAAAAGTGAGGATATTTTTCAAAAGTGAGGATATTTTTCAAAAGTGAGGATATTTTTTCAAAAGTGAGGATATTTTTCAAAAGTGAGGATATTTTTCAAAAGTGAGGATATTTTTCAAAAGTGAGGATATTTTTCAAAAGTGAGGATATTTTTCAAAAGTGAGGATATTTTTCAAAAGTGAGGATATTTTTCAAAAGTGAGGATATTTTTCAAAAGTGAGGATATTTTTCAAAAGTGAGGATATTTTTCAAAAGTGAGGATATTTTTAAAAAAGTGAGGATATTTTTCAAAAGTGAGGATATTTTTCAAAAGTGAGGATATTTTTCAAAAGTGAGGATATTTTTCAAAAGTGAGGATATTTTTCAAAAGTGAGGATATTTTTCAAAAGTGAGGATATTTTTCAAAAGTGAGGATATTTTTCAAAAGTGAGGATATTTTTCAAAAGTGAGGATATTTTTACAAAAGTGAGGATATTTTTCAAAAGTGAGGATATTTTTCAAAAGTGAGGATATTTTTCAAAAGTGAGGATATTTTTCAAAAGTGAGGATATTTTTCAAAAGTGAGGATATTTTTCAAAAGTGTAGGATATTTTTCAAAAGTGAGGATATTTTTCAAAAGTGAGGATATTTTTCAAAAGTGAGGATATTTTTCAAAAGTGAGGATATTTTTCAAAAGTGAGGATATTTTTCAAAAGTGAGGATATTTTTCAAAAGTGAGGATATTTTTCAAAAGTGAGGATATTTTTCAAAAGTTGAGGATATTTTTCAAAAGTGTGTATATTTTTCAAAAGTGAGGATATTTTTCAAAATTGAGGATATTTTTCAAAAGTGAGGATATTTTTCAAAAGTGAGGATATTTTTCAAAAGTGAGGATATTTTTCAAAAGTGAGGATATTTTTCAAAAGTGAGGATATTTTTCAAAAGTGAGGATATTTTTCAAAAGTGAGGATATTTTTCAAAAGTGAGGATATTTTTCAAAAGTGAGGATATTTTTC
>NW_026554558.1:0-1626 GCF_027596085.1 Anoplopoma fimbria | reverse complement strand
TGCGTGTCCTGCAAATGGTACAAGTTCCATCTCTCTGTGAACCGCTATCGTGGAAGTGAGATAGCGTGGAACCACATTCATCTCAGGTGAAGTCTAAACACAAAAACACCCGCCGAAGCCCAGGGCTGCAGAACCACGACCCTGGGATTAGAGTCTCTATGCCTCTACCATGCTAGGCTGGCCGGAGCCTGAAAAGTGCTCAAAAGTTGCTGGTTTCGGGCCCCAACACTGGGCCAGATATATTTTAAGCTACGGACTCACTACACGGGCCAAGGGTTGCACTTCGGTCCTGCAGCATGCACAACTCATAGACAATATCGAGTTAGAAATGAGGAGAGGGATCAAAGGCAGAGATTCAATGGGAATTGTGCTATCAAGGGAAGTGTGTTACGTTACAAAAAGAAGAGGAAGGCCATGAGCGGATCAGAAAAGTGTTTCGTCACGGTAAGTGTGGTCTTGCTTCGTGTCCGCCAAATGGTACAAGTTGCATCTCTCTGTGAACCCGCTATGTGGGAAGTAGATCTGACGTGGAACACATTCATCTCAGGTGAAGTCTAAACCTAAAACACAACGCCCAACGTGGGGCTCGAACCCACGACCCTGAGATTAAGAGTCTCATGCTCGAAAATGTTGTCACAATTGGTTAGCATCCTGAAAACCGTCTACCACCCATCCAACAATATGTTTGGTGAAAGGTAGAGCTACTTCAGTCAAAGACTTATACAAAGGTTTTCCAACGACATACAAAAGTAGATCATTGCTGCTGATGGCCATGAAACTCTTTAACGCATCCTCAGTCTTTAGCAAAGTATACATCGGCAGACTGGGATGCTCTGGTGCCCAATCGAATCTAATATAAACCCTCTCTTTGACGGACTGTTTTAGTTTGTGTGAGGGAAATGTCTTCATCGCATCCTGAACATCTTGCTGCTGCCACACCAAGTGTGGTCTTGCTTGCGTGTCCGCCAAATGGTACAAGTTGCATCTCTCTGTGAACCCGCTATGTGGGAAGTAGATCTGACGTGGAACACATTCATCTCAGGTGAAGTCTAAACCTAAAACACCAACGCCCAACGTGGGGCTCGAACCCACGACCCTGAGATTAAGAGTCTCATGCTCTACCGACTGAGCTAGCCGGGCCTAAAAAGTGCCAAAAAGTTACTGATTTCGAGCCCCAACCTGGGCAAATATATTTTAAGCTATGGACTACTGGGCTTAAGGGATGCCTTCAGTCCTGCAACATATGTCATAGACAATATCCTGAAAACCGTCTACCACCCATCCAACAATATGTTTGGTGAAAGGTAGAGCTACTTCAGTCAAAGACTTATACAAAGGTTTTCCAACGACATACAAAAGTAGATCATTGCTGCTGATGGCCATGAAACTCTTTAACGCATCCTCAGTCTTTAGCAAAGTATACATCGGCAGACTGGGGTGCTCTGGGGCCCAATCGAATCTAATATAAACCGTCTCTTTGACGGACTGTTTTAGTTTGAGTGAGGGAAATGTCTTCATCGCATCCTGAACATCTTGCTGCCCACACCAAGTGTGGTCCTGCTTGCGTGTCCGCCAAATGGTACAAGTTGCATCTCTCTGTGAACCCGCTATGTGGGAAGTAGATCT
>NW_026554557.1:0-670 GCF_027596085.1 Anoplopoma fimbria | reverse complement strand
AACTCCGTCGTCCTTCAAAGCTCCCCTGCTGGGCCCCACGTAGCTTTAAAGGTGAACTCCTGTCGTCCTTCAAAGCTCCCCCTGCTGGGCCCCAGCTGCGAAGGTGTAGAGGTGAATTGCTGCTGGGCTCCACGTAGCTAACTTCCACCGCACTTCAGCCCCCTGCTGGGCCCCACGTAGCTGCAAAGGTGAACTCCTGTCGTCCTTCAAAGCTCCCCTGCTGGGCCCCACGTAGCTTTAGAGGGTGAACTCCTGTCATCCTTCAAAGCTCCCCCTGCTGGGCCCTCGTAGCTGTAGAGGTGAACTCCTGTGCTCCCCTGCTGGGCCCCAAGTGGCTGCAGGTGAACTCCCATACGTCTTCAAAGCTCCCACCGCTAGGCCCCACGTGGCTGCGGGCGGGCTCTATCGTCCTTCAAAGCTCCCCCTGGGCCCCACCGAGGTGGGGAACTCCGTGCAGTCCTTCAAATCTCCAGCTGCTGGGCCCCACGTAGCTGCAAAGGTGAACTCCCGCCGCCCTTCAAAGCTCCCCCTGCTGGGCCCCCGTAGCTTTAGAGGTGAACTCCCGTCGTCCTTCAAAGCTCCCCTGCTGGGCCCCACGTAGCTGTAGAGGTGAACCTTCGTCGTCCTTCAAAGCTCCCCTGCTGGGCCCTCGTAGCTGTGAAGGTGAACT
>NW_026554556.1:0-7732 GCF_027596085.1 Anoplopoma fimbria | reverse complement strand
CAGCAGGGGGGCTTTGAAGGACGACGGGAGTTCACCTTCGCAAGCTACGTGGGGCCCAGCAGGGGGAGCTTTGAAGGACGACAGGAGTTCACCTCTAAAGCTACGTGGGGCCCAGCAGGGGGAGCTTTGAAGGACGACAGGAGTTCACCTCTAAAGCTACGTGGGGCCCAGCAGGGGGAGCTTTGAAGGACGACAGGAGTTCACCTCTAAAGCTACGTGGGGCCCAGCAGGGGAGCTTTGAAGGACGACGGAGTTCACCTCTAAAGCTACGTGGGGCCCAGCAGGGGAGCTTTGAAGGACGACGGAGTTCACCTCTAAAGCCCAGCAGGGGAGCTTTGAAGGACGACGGGAGTTCACCTCTAAAGCTACGTGGGGCCCAGCAGGGGAGCTTTGAAGGACGACAGGAGTTCACCTCTAAGCTACGTGGGGCCCAGCAGGGGAGCTTTGAAGGACGACAGGGAGTTCACCTCTAAAGCTACGTGGGGCCCAGCAGGGGAGCTTTGAAGGACGACAGGAGTTCACCTCTAAGCTACGTGGGGCCCAGCAGGGGAGCTTTGAAGGACGACAGGAGTTCACCTCTAAGCTACGTGGGGCCCAGCAGGGGAGCTTTGAAGGACGACAGGAGTTCACCTCTAGCAGCTACGTGGGGCCCAGCAGGGGAGCTTTGAAGGACGACAGGAGTTCACCTCTAAAGCTACATGGGGCCCAGCAGGGGGGTCTTTGAAGGACGACAGGAGTTCACCTCTTCAGCTACGTGGGGCCCAGCAGGGGGAGCTTTGAAGGACGACGGGAGTTCACCTTCGCAGCTACGTGGGGCCCAGCAGGGGAGCTTTGAAGGACGACAGGAGTTCACCTCTTCAGCTACGTGGGGCCCAGCAGGGGAGCTTTGAAGGACGACGGGAGTTCACCTTCTAGCTACGTGGGGCCCAGCAAGGGGAGCTTTGAAGGACAACAGGAGTTCACCTCTACGTGGGGCCCAGCAGGGGGAGCTTTGAAGGACGTGGGGCCCAGCAGGGGAGCTTTGAAGGACGACAGGAGTTCACCTCTAAAGCTACGTGGGGCCCAGCAGGGGGAGCTTTGAAGGACGACAGGAGTTCACCTCTAAAGCTACGTGGGGCCCAGCAGGGGGAGCTTTGAAGGACGACGGGAGTTCACCTCTAAAGCTACGTGGGGCCCAGCAGGGGGCTTTGAAGGACGACAGGAGTTCACCTCTAAAGCTACGTGGGGCCCAGCAGGGGGAGCTTTGAAGGACGACAGGAGTTCACCTCTAAAGCTACGTGGGGCCCAGCAGGGGGAGCTTTGAAGGACGACAGGAGTTCACCTTCGCAGCTACGTGGGGCCCAGCAGGGGGAGCTTTGAAGGACGACAGGAGTTCACCTCTAAAGCTACGTGGGGCCCAGCAGGGGAGCTTTGAAGGACGACGGAGTTCACCTCTAAAGCTACGTGGGGCCCAGCAGGGGAGCTTTGAAGGACGACAGGAGTTCACCTCTAAAGCTACGTGGGGCCCAGCAGGGGGAGCTTTGAAGGACGACGGGAGTTCACCTCTCAGCTAGCCCAGCAGTGGGGCCCAGCAGGGGGGGCTTTGAAGGACGACAGGAGTTCACCTCTAAAGCTACGTGGGGCCCAGCAGGGGGAGCTTTGAAGGACGACAGGAGTTCACCTCTAAGCTACGTGGGGCCCAGCAGGGGGAGCTTTGAAGGACGACAGGAGTTCACCTCTAAAGCTACGTGGGGCCCAGCAGGGGGAGCTTTGAAGGACGACAGAGTTCACCTCTAAAGCTACGTGGGGCCCAGCAGGGGGAGCTTTGAAGGACGACAGGAGTTCACCTCTAAGCTACGTGGGGCCCAGCAGGGGGAGCTTTGAAGGACGACAGGAGTTCACCTCTAAAGCTACGTGGGGCCCAGCAGGGGAGCTTTGAAGGACGACGGGAGTTCACCTCTAAGCTACGTGGGGCCCAGCAGGGGGAGCTTTTGATGGACGACAGGAGTTCACCTCTAAAGCTACGTGGGGCCCAGCAGGGGAGCTTTGAAGGACGACGGGAGTTCACCTCTAAAGCTACGTGGGGCCCAGCAGGGGGAGCTTTGAAGGACGACAGGAGTTCACCTCTAAAGCTACGTGGGGCCCAGCAGGGGGAGCTTTGAAGGGCGGCGGGAGTTCACCTCTAAAGCTACGTGGGGCCCAGCAGGGGAGCTTTGAAGGACGACAGGAGTTCACCTCTAAAGCTACGTGGGGCCCAGCAGGGGGGGCTTTGAAGGACGACGGGAGTTCACCTCTAAGCTACGTGGGGCCCAGCAGGGGAGCTTTGAAGGACGACAGGAGTTCACCTCTAGCTACGTGGGGCCCAGCAGGGGAGCTTTGAAGGACGACGGGAGTTCACCTCTAAAGCTACGTGGGGCCCAGCAGGGGAGCTTTGAAGGACGACGGGAGTTCACCTCTAAAGCTACGTGGGGCCCAGCAGGGGGAGCTTTGAAGGACGACGGGAGTTCACCTCTAAAGCTACGTGGGGCCCAGCAGGGGGAGCTTTGAAGGACGGCAGGAGTTCACCTCTAAAGCTACGTGGGGCCCAGCAGGGGGAGCTTTGAAGGACGACGGGAGTTCACCTTCGCAGCTACGTGGGGCCCAGCAGGGGG
The DNA here is from genome assembly GCF_027596085.1 of Anoplopoma fimbria. Taxonomy (NCBI): domain Eukaryota; kingdom Metazoa; phylum Chordata; class Actinopteri; order Perciformes; family Anoplopomatidae; genus Anoplopoma; species Anoplopoma fimbria. Next base: position 5,102 of record NW_026554556.1, on the reverse strand, counting down.
AGCTTTGAAGGACGACAGGAGTTCACCTCTAAAGCTACGTGGGGCCCAGCAGGGGGCTTTGAAGGACGACAGGAGTTCTTTGAAGGGGAGCGGACGGGAGTTCACCTTCTAAAGCTACGTGGGGCCCAGCAGGGGGAGCTTTGAAGGACGACGGGAGTTCACCTCTAAAGCTACGTGGGGCCCAGCAGGGGGAGCTTTGAAGGACGACGGAGTTCACCTCTAAAGCTACGTGGGGCCCAGCAGGGGGAGCTTTGAAGGACGACAGGAGTTCACCTCTAAAGCTACGTGGGGCCCAGCAGGGGAGCTTTGAAGGACGACAGGAGTTCACCTCTAAAGCTACGTGGGGCCCAGCAGGGGGAGCTTTGAAGGACGACGGGAGTTCACCTTCACAGCTACGTGGGGCCCAGCAGGGGAGCTTTGAAGGACGACAGGAGTTCACCTCTAAAGCTACGTGGGGCCCAGCAGGGGGAGCTTTGAAGGACGACAGGAGTTCACCTCTACAGCTAAGGACGTGGGGCCCAGCAGGGGGCCCAGCTTTGAAGGACGACAGGGAGTTCACCTCTAAAGCTACGTGGGGCCCAGCAGGGGAGCTTTGAAGGACGACAGGAGTTCACCTCTAAGCTACGTGGGGCCCAGCAGGGGAGCTTTGAAGGACGACAGGGAGTTCACCTTTCAGCTACGTGGGGCCCAGCAGGGGAGCTTTGAAGGACGACAGGAGTTCACCTCTAAAGCTACGTGGGGCCCAGCAGGGGGAGCTTTGAAGGACGACGGGAGTTCACCTTCACAGCTACGTGGGGCCCAGCAGGGGGAGCTTTGAAGGACGACAGGAGTTCACCTCTAAGCTACGTGGGGCCCAGCAGGGGAGCTTTGAAGGACGACGGGAGTTCACCTCTAAAGCTACGTGGGGCCCAGCAGGGGGAGCTTTGAAGGACGACAGGAGTTCACCTCTAAGCTACGTGGGGCCCAGCAGGGGGAGCTTTGAAGGACGACAGGAGTTCACCTTCACAGCTACGTGGGGCCCAGCAGGGGGCTTTGAAGGACGACAGGAGTTCACCTCTAAAGCTACGTGGGGCCCAGCAGGGGGAGCTTTGAAGGACGACAGGAGTTCACCTCTAAAGCTACGTGGGGCCCAGCAGGGGGAGCTTTGAAGGACGACAGGAGTTCACCTCAGCTACGTGGGGCCCAGCAGGGGAGCTTTGAAGGACGACGGGAGTTCACCTCTCAGCTACGTGGGGCCCAGCAGGGGAGCTTTGAAGGACGACAGGGGAGTTCACCTCTACGCAGCTACGTGGGGCCCAGCAGGGAGAGCTTTGAAGGACGACAGGAGTTCACCTTTGCAGCTACGTGGGGCCCAGCAGGGGGAGCTTTGAAGGACGACAGGAGTTCACCTCTAAAGCTACGTGGGGCCCAGCAGGGGAGCTTTGAAGGACGACGGAGTTCACCTCTAAAGCTACGTGGGGCCCAGCAGGGGGAGCTTTGAAGGACGACGAAGGTTCACCTCTACAGCTACGTGGGGCCCAGCAGGGGGAGCTTTGAAGGACGACGGGAGTTCACCTCTAAAGCTACGTGGGGCCCAGCAGGGGAGCTTTGAAGGGCGACGGAGTTCACCTTCTAAAGCTACGTGGGGCCCAGCAGGGGGCTTTGAAGGACGACAGGAGTTCACCTCTAAAGCTACGTGGGGCCCAGCAGGGGGAGCTTTGAAGGACGACGGGAGTTCACCTCTAAAGCTACGTGGGGCCCAGCAGGGGGAGCTTTGAAGGACGACAGGAGTTCACCTCTACAGCTACGTGGGGCCCAGCAGGGGGAGCTTTGAAGGACGCGGGGAGTTCACCTCTACCTACGTGGGGCCCAGCAGCTTTGAAGGACGTGGGGTTCCCTCTAAGCTACGGGGGCCCAGCAGGGGAGCTTTGAAGGACGACAGGAGTTCACCTTCTAAAGCTACGTGGGGCCCAGCAGGGGGAGCTTTGAAGGACGACGGAGGTTCACCTCTACAGCTACGTGGGGCCCAGCAGGGGGAGCTTTGAAGGACGACGGGAGTTCACCTCTAAGCTACGTGGGGCCCAGCAGGGGGAGCTTTGAAGGACGACAGGAGTTCACCTCTAAAGCTACGTGGGGCCCAGCAGGGGGAGCTTTGAAGGACGACGGGAGTTCACCTTTGCAGCTACGTGGGGCCCAGCAGGGGAGTCTTTGAAGGATGACAGGAGTTCACCTCTAAAGCTACGTGGGCCCAGCAGGGGGGCTTTGAAGGACGACGGGAGTTCACCTCTAAAGCTACGTGGGGCCCAGCAGGGGGAGCTTTGAAGGACGACAGGAGTTCACCTCTCGCAGCTACGTGGGGCCCAGCAGGGGGAGCTTTGAAGGACGACGGGAGTTCACCTCTAAAGCTACGTGGGGCCCAGCAGGGGAGCTTTGAAGGACGACAGGAGTTCACCTCTAAAGCTACGTGGGGCCCAGCAGGGGGAGCTTTGAAGGACGACGGGAGTTCACCTCTAAAGCTACGTGGGGCCCAGCAGGGGGAGCTTTGAAGGACGACAGGAGTTCACCTTCACAGCTACGTGGGGCCCAGCAGGGGGAGCTTTGAAGGACGACAGGAGTTCACCTCTCGCAGCTACGTGGGGCCCAGCAGGGGGCTTTGAAGGACGACAGGAGTTCACCTCTAAAGCTACGTGGGGCCCAGCAGGGGAGCTTTGAAGGACGACGGGAGTTCACCTCTAAAGCTACGTGGGGCCCAGCAGGGGGCTTTGAAGGACGACAGGAGTTCACCTCTAAGCTACGTGGGGCCCAGCAGGGGGAGCTTTGAAGGACGACAGGAGTTCACCTCTAAAGCTACGTGGGGCCCAGCAGGGGGCTTTGAAGGACGACGGGAGTTCACCTTTGAAGCAGGGGGAGCTTTGAAGGACGACGGGAGTTCACCTTCACAGCTACGTGGGGCCCAGCAGGGGGAGCTTTGAAGGACGACAGGAGTTCACCTCTAAGCTACGTGGGGCCCAGCAGGGGAGCTTTGAAGGACGACAGGAGTTCACCTCTAAAGCTACGTGGGGCCCAGCAGGGGAGCTTTGAAGGACGACGGAGTTCACCTCAGCTACGGGGGCCCAGCAGGGGAGCTTTGAAGGACGACAGGAGTTCACCTCTAAAGCTACGTGGGGCCCAGCAGGGGAGCTTTGAAGGACGACAGGAGTTCACCTCTAAAGCTACGTGGGGCCCAGCAGGGGGAGCTTTGAAGGACGACAGGAGTTCACCTCTTAAGCTACGTGGGGCCCAGCAGGGGGAGCTTTGAAGGGCGTCGGGAGTTCACCTTCGCAGCTACGTGGGGCCCAGCAGGGGGAGCTTTGAAGGACGACAGGAGTTCACCTCTAAAGCTACGAAGGGGCCCAGCAGGGGGCCCAGCAGGGGGAGCTTTGAAGGACGACGGGAGTTCACCTCTAAGCTACGTGGGGCCCAGCAGGGGAGCTTTGAAGGACGACAGGAGTTCACCTCTAAAGCTACGTGGGGCCCAGCAGGGGGAGCTTTGAAGGACGACGGGAGTTCACCTCTAAAGCTACGTGGGGCCCAGCAGGGGGAGCTTTGAAGGACGACAGGAGTTCACCTCTACGTGGGGCCCAGCAGGGGGAGCTTTGAAGGACGACGGGAGTTCACCTCTAAAGCTACGTGGGGCCCAGCAGGGGGAGCTTTGAAGGACGGCGGTAGTTCACCTCTAAAGCTACGTGGGGCCCAGCAGGGGAGCTTTGAAGGACGACGGAGTTCACCTCTAAAGCTACGTGGGGCCCAGCAGGGGAGCTTTGAAGGACGACAGGGAGTTCACCTCTAAGCTACGTGGGGCCCAGCAGGGGAGCTTTGAAGGACGACGGAGTTCACCTCTAAAGCTACGTGGGGCCCAGCAGGGGAGCTTTGAAGGACGACAGGAGTTCACCTTCTAAGCTACGTGGGGCCCAGCAGGGGGAGCTTTGAAGGACGACAGGAGTTCACCTCTAAAGCTACGTGGGGCCCAGCAGGGGGAGCTTTGAAGGACGACGAAGTTCACCTTCTAAAGCTACGTGGGGCCCAGCAGGGGAGCTTTGAAGGACGACAGGAGTTCACCTCTAAAGCTACGTGGGGCCCAGCAGGGGAGCTTTGAAGGACGACAGGAGTTCACCTCTAAGCTACGTGGGGCCCAGCAGGGGGAGCTTTGAAGGACGACGGGAGTTCACCTCTAAAGCTACGTGGGGCCCAGCAGGGGGAGCTTTGAAGGACGACAGGAGTTCACCTCTAAAGCTACGTGGGGCCCAGCAGGGGAGCTTTGAAGGACAACAGGAGTTCACCTCTACGTGGTGCCCAGCAGGGGGAGCTTTGAAGGACGACAGGAGCTCACCTCGCAGCTACGTGGGGCCCAGCAGGGGAGCTTTGAAGGACGACAGGAGTTCACCTCTAAAGCTACGTGGGGCCCAGCAGGGGGAGCTTTGAAGGACGGCGGAGTTCACCTCTTAAGCTACGTGGGGCCCAGCAGGGGGCTTTGAAGGACGACAGGAGTTCACCTCTAAAGCTACGTGGGGCCCAGCAGGGGGAGCTTTGAAGGACGACAGGAGTTCACCTCTAAAGCTACGTGGGGCCCAGCAGGGGAGCTTTGAAGGACGACGGAGTTCACCTCTAAAGCTACGTGGGGCCCAGCAGGGGGAGCTTTGAAGGACGACAGGAGTTCACCTCTAAAGCTACGTGGGGCCCAGCAGGGGGAGCTTTGAAGGACGACAGGAGTTCACCTCTAAAGCTACGTGGGGCCCAGCAGGGGGCTTTGAAGGACGACAGGAGTTCACCTCTAGCTACGTGGGGCCCAGCAGGGGAGCTTTGAAGGACGACAGGAGTTCACCTTACGCAGCTACGTGGGGCCCAGCAGGGGGAGCTTTGAAGGACGACAGGAGTTCACCTCTAAAGCTACGTGGGGCCCAGCAGGGGGAGCTTTGAAGGGCGGCGGGAGTTCACCTTCGCAGCTACGTGGGGCCCAGCAGGGGGAGCTTTGAAGGACAACAGGAGTTCACCTCTACAGCTACGTGGGGCCCAGCAGGGGAGCTTTGAAGGACGACAGGAGTTCACCTCTAAAGCTACGTGGGGCCCAGCAGGGGAGCTTTGAA
>NW_026554555.1:0-677 GCF_027596085.1 Anoplopoma fimbria | reverse complement strand
ATGAAAAATAAAAATAAAATAAAACAAGTATTATAAATAAGCAATAAAAAAAACAGTAGAAAAAACAACAATAACTGAAATACTATATTTACAGACAGAGAAAAAACAACAACTATTTCAACTACTTTTAACTTTTTTAACCATTATTGCACAGTGCAATGTATTGCACAGGTTTCTATTGTCATGTTATTATGTTATTATTGTCCTGTGGTCATGTGGTCTGCTGGGAGCAGAGTTGGTTGTGCAGCCTGACAGCAGCAGGAAGGAAGGACCTGCGGTACCTCTCCTTCACACACCGGGGGTGAAGCAGCCGGTGGCTGAAGGAGCTGCACAGAGCTGCCAGGGTGTCCTGCATGGGGTGGGAGGTATTGTTCATCAGGGATGACAGCTTGGCCATTGTTAAATGTTATATTATCTTCATTTAATGTTTTATTCTCTTTATTTAATGTTTCATTCTCTTCATTTAATGTTTTATTATCTTTATTTAATGTTTCGCGTTTGTCACAGTCGCGGTGCAGTGACGTCACGTCATGATGTTTTCACGGATGTTGATCTGGACGGCTCATCCTCCTGTATACCGGTGTGCCGGATTACCGGTGTTTTTCACGGTACCGGTGGACCGGCCGGCTCAACCTCCTATAGCTAGCATAGCTAGAGGAGGTTGAGCCGTCTGGGAA
>NW_026554554.1:0-1901 GCF_027596085.1 Anoplopoma fimbria | reverse complement strand
CACTGGATCAAAATAAGTATTATAAATAAGCAAATGAGCAATAAAAATCAGTAAAGAACAGTAAAGAATCCACAGTAACTGAAATATTATATATAGAGACAGAAACTATTATAACTATTGTATTGCACAGTGTATTAGTGTCATGTGGTCATGTGGTCTACTGGGAGCAGAGCTGGTTGTGCAACCTGACAGCAGCAGGAAGGAAGGACTTGCGGTACCTCTCCTTCACACACTGGGGGTGAAGCAGCCGGTGGCTGAAGGAGCTGTATAGAGCTACCAGGGTGTCCTGCATGGGGGGGAGGTGTTGTCCATCAGGGATGATAGCTTGGCCATCACCCTCCTGTCTCCCACCACCTCCACCATATCCAGTGGACACCCCAGCACACTGCTGGCTTCCTTAACCAGTTTGTTCAGTCTCTTCCTGTCGGCTGTCGAGATGCTGCTGCTCCAGCAGGCCACTGCATAAAAAATGGCTGATGCCACCATAGAGTCAAAGAAGGTCCTCAGGAGTGCTCCCTGCACTCCAAAGGACCTCAGTCTCCTCAGCAGATACAGTCTGCTCTGACCCTTTTCATAAAGTGCATTTGAATGATTAGTCCAGTCCAGTTTATTGTTCAGGTGAACACCCAGGTACTTATAAGATTTCACAATCTCAATGTCCTGTCCCTGGATGTTCACTGGTTCCGGAGGACAGTGTTTACCCCGGCGGAAGTCCACCACCAGCTCTTTGGTTTTACCAGAGTTGATCTGGAGGCGGTTCCGCCGGCACCATTCTATGAAGTCCTGGTTCGGTTCCCTGTATTCCCTGTCGTCACCGGCGGAGATGAGGCCGACGATTGCAGAGTCGTCAGAGAACTTTTGCAGTTGGCAGTTTGCAGAGTTGTGTTTTTGAAGTCCGATGTGTAGATGGAGAAGAGGAATGGAGCCAGAACGGTTCCTTGTGGGGCCCCCGTGCTGCAGGACACCCGATCTGACTCACACTCCCCTATCCTCACATACTGTGGACGGTTGGTGAGGTAGTCCAGTATCCACGCAGTGAGGTGGTGGTCCACCCCGGTCTGCTCCAGCTTTTCCCTCAGAAGCAAAGGCTGGATGGTGTTGAAGGCACTGGAGAAGTCAAAGAACATGACTCTCACAGTGCTTCCAGCCTTTTCCAGGTGAGAAAGGCATCTTTGTAGCAGGTAGATGACAGCGTCATCCACCCCGATGACAGATTGGTAGGCGAACTGAAGAGGGTCCAAAGATGAGATCACCAGGGGGCGGAGGTGCACAAGGACCAGCCGCTCCAGGGTCTTCATCAGGTGGGATGTTAGAGCCACCGGCCTGAAGCTCCTGAAGTTCTTGGCCCCCGGGGTCTTTGGGACTGGTACCACACAGGATGTCTTCCACAGCTGTGGTACCCTCCCCAGCTTCAAGCTCAAGTTGAAAACGTGCTCCACTATCCTGCACAGCTGGTCTGCGCAGGACTTGAGGAGCCTTGAGCTGATGCCGTCTGGACCCGTGGCCTTTCTCACCTTTATTCTCTTCAGTTCTTTTCTCACCTGGTTAGTTGTGAGGGACAAGTTGGGGGATGTGCTGGAGGTTGTTGAAGGGGGTGGGTGTTCCTAAGGTTCCTGTATTTGTGGATCGATCGGTACTGGTTGAGGGCAGTAGATTATTAATTTTTTCTCTAATAGTTCTGTGGAAAGACTATTACATTTTCTATCTTAATACCATATACCAGAACAAGGTCGAGGGTTAAAACAGTGAGTGGGTTTATGTACACACTGACAGAACCCAATCGAATCTAATAATGAAATAAACGCAGTACTGACGCTACCATTATCCACATCCACATGAATATTAAAATCCCCTACAATAATAACTTTATTTGTTTTGAGGACTAAACTTGATTCAAGTTG
>NW_026554553.1:0-669 GCF_027596085.1 Anoplopoma fimbria | reverse complement strand
AGAACTGGCTGTAATGCTTTCAATTAATTGAAGTGGTTGTAAGGCAGACCCAGTCTCTATAGGGTTTTGGGTGGGTAACTGGGGTGGGTAACTGGGTGGGTAACTGGGTGGGTAACTGCTCTAATGGAAGCACAGGAGAAGTGTGAAAGACTGCAACTCTGCTTCCTGGTCTGAACTCTGGGTTGTCATGGATTAGGTCCACTTATAATATTAGAGTTGGTTTACTCCCAGAAGAGACAGTTAAAGGAGAGTACTTGAATCTGGAGAATTTGAAAGAGAGAGCTCCGAGGAGAGACAAACCAATACCTCTTCAGAGACAACATCCCACCACATCCTGAACCAGAGTTTCATGTGCTTCACTTCCCTCTGGAGGAGGTGCTGGATGCTTACAGGGAGCAGGTACCGAGGTCAGGGCTCAAACAGTCGGAATACTGTGGGTCTGATTCAGATGAGTTCTTAATACATCCTGTAAGTGAACTAATTATTATTATTATTTCTGGCACAAACACCTTTAAACTGTCAACAGCTCAGTTCATTAAGGAGACTTTGATGGGTGATTTTAATCTCAGTGGAATTGATCTGGTCAAACCTGTTTCATTGTCTACGGTTTCTGGCTGATGGCTACCCGTCATGTGGGTGTATAGCACGCACCTTGGCTCGAGCTATTCA
>NW_026554552.1:0-1036 GCF_027596085.1 Anoplopoma fimbria | reverse complement strand
GCTGAAGCGATGAAGTGCACATGTCTCTGTACATAGGTACATAAGTAGATACTGATCTGAGAATATTTACTGAATTCACTGTAAATACATGAAATGTGAGAGTCGAACCTGTAAACACACACAGATCCATCTTCACACCTTCATTTTAAATTCTTGTCATTTAGGATTACAAACACTGCAACCTGGAAGGCTCCCTGGTGCCACATTTGAAGACTTCGAAGAGGCTGAAGAGACTGTTCAAAATTTGTGGCCTGAAAACTCCTCACCACTGGGGAAACAATAAGAGCTAAATGAATTAACTGTCAAGTACAAACAAAAAAAGTAATATATTCAAATCAGAGTCAGCAGCGTTCTTTTTATTGGAAATGTTAGCTTGAGAGAGCATAGTAGGTTGTGTCACAACCCAGCTCCTAGGCCATGACATACATGGAACGGACACAAGGGATTATAGTAAAGCAAAGTTATTTATTATAATAAAGTAAACAGATAGTTTAAATGATGGAGTGTGTCAGCCAGTAATGTTTAGGTGAATGTGTGAGCATAATGAAGTGTGGGCTGTTGTTAGCGAAAACAAGACCAAACCACGGCCAAACGGGAGAGAGAGAGAGAGAGAGAGAGAGCAACACTGGAGGAGGGCTTTATCCCCGAGGCGCTCCCAGACCAGGTGCTCTGCCACAACTGCATTCCTGTGTCACCTCCAACTGGCAAAACCACCTTGTACATTTATAACCTTGGCAGGGTCCGTCACACCATCTCACTGTTTTCTACTGATCACTGATTAAATTACATTTTGGTGGCACTAAAGACCTCAGCCTTAATATTCTTAAAGACAAAACAATGGCAGAGCCGTGATAAAACACTTTGTTTTCTCTATGCTGCTGCCTGACGGTGTAATAAGCATGTTTTTGTCGCTTCGTAAACATGATGTGGGTCATGTTACCCTTTGCTTGTTAAGTGAAATATGAATTAGTCGATACAATCTTCAGAAATGACCTCCTATTTGTGAAGAGGCCAGAAGAAACTATGTGTAAGTGTC
>NW_026554551.1:0-574 GCF_027596085.1 Anoplopoma fimbria | reverse complement strand
ACACCTGGCGGCTGGGAGGAGGAAGGCCCGGAGCCACTATAAGAGAGGCAGAGACACGCATGGAGCGAGGAGGCAGAGACATGCATGGACTGCAGAAGCTTGAGGCTCACGGAGACCCAAACGTACCCTTGTCCTGTCTAGAGATTGAAATAAACGCCGAAGTCGGCTTAAACCTACCATTGCCACGTGTTTTCTCTGAACCCCGGTGGCTTCTTCAGTCCCGGACACCACAGCTGGTAGAGTTTGCATTATTACTTCTGTATTTGTTATGTTGCTTTATGTCTACCGTGTTACTGTGTGTCCCTGAACGCATCATTGCCATGGAGTGGAAAACAGCGCCGCCAAGAACCTGTGTGGCCAAAAATATATCACACCCGTAGTGGTAAGAACTACCATAGAGAATGAATGGAAAAAGTTTAGGGAGTTTAGCTCTGCTATTCCTGACAAAGAGGTTCAAAACCTCATTTATTTTACTGACCTGTACCTTAACACAGAATTGATTATTGATTAAGTTACATTATGAAGGCACAGCAGACTTTAGTCCTTATATTCTAATATTTTTCAAGTTTTATAT
>NW_026554550.1:0-741 GCF_027596085.1 Anoplopoma fimbria | reverse complement strand
GCAGGTCCTTCCTTCCTGCTGCTGTCAGGCTGCACAACCAGCTCTGCTCCCAGTAGACCACATGACACTAATACACTGTGCAATACAATAGTTCTAATAGTTTCTGTCTGTATATATAATATTTCAGTTACTGGATTCTTTACTGTTCTTTACTGTTTTTCATTGCTCATTTGCTTATTTATAAGACTTATTTTGATCTTGTTTGTTTTAAAAAATGTTTTTACTATGTCTCTTATTTGCACTATCCTTTATGCTGCTGTAATCCTGTAAATTCCCCGCTGCGGGAATAAGAAAGGATTATTTTATGTTATGTTATCTTTTAACAGCTGTAGAACCTGAAATATATTTAGATGGCTTTTCTCCATCGACCTTCAACAATTGACTTTAACTATCTCTAAGTCTAAACATTCCACCTGTCTCTTAGACCTGATTCCACTAGGCTGCTTAAGGAAGTTTTACCTTTTAATTAGCAATTCTTTTTAGAAATGATCAATCTGTCTTCACTAACGGGCCATGTACCACAGGCCTTCAAACTAGCTGTAATTAAACCTCTTCTTAAGAAACCTACTCCTGATCCAGAGGTGTTGGCTAACTATAGACCTATATCTAACTATAGACTATATCTAACTATAGACCTGTATCTAACTATAGACCTATATCTAACTATAGACTATATCTAACTATAGACTATATCTAACTATAGACCTATATCTAACTATAGACCTATATCTAACTATAGAC
>NW_026554549.1:0-3205 GCF_027596085.1 Anoplopoma fimbria | reverse complement strand
AGCCAAGGTGCGTGCTATACACCCACATGACGGGCCGCTCACCGTCACAGAACTGTAGACAATGAAACAGGTTTTACTGGACGACCCACTGCCAATTAAAAATACACCCATCAAAGTCTCCTTAATGAACTGAGCTGTTGTTGACAGTTTACTGTGTTAAAAGCAGAAATAATAATAATTAATTCATATAGGACGTATTAAGAACTCATCTGAATCAGACCCATAGTATTCTGACTGTTTGAGCCCAGACCTTCTTACCTGCTCCCTGTAAGCATCCAGCACCTCCTCCAGAGGGAAGGTGAAGCGGTAGGAGCGAGCCTGGAGGGGTCCCCATGAAGACCAGGGAGGTGTCAAACTTCCACAGGAAGCTCCCTGGTTCTGGGCCTGTTCCTTCGTCCGGTCCGGGTAGGTGGTCTCCAGGGGCCGGTATTTCAAAACTTGTAATCCAGATCAGAATGATCCGGATAACCAAATCCCCTGTCCTCAGCCACGGATCAACCTGATCTATCCCGGTATTTCAAAACTTTGCTGATTGGATCAGAGTGATCCTGATACCGGCAGATTGGGATGTCCAAATCCGTCCCGCCCCTGGATCACAGACAGGAAACAGGAAATGGAGCCAACATTTTACAGAAAAAGGAGAAGCTAGCTCAACTATTGTCTCTGAATTAAAGTATAATCTTAGCCAGTGTTGATGCGTCCTCAGACTAGATGAAAGGCAATCATTATATTGAGTTAACCAATTATGTAAATCAGCACAAAGTTGAAAGAAGAGCTCGGCGATCTCTAATTAAGCAGAGTTCGCTAATCATGAGCTAACGCTGCTCCATTGACTCCTGTGTTAAGGAGCTAACAAGCTAGTAAATAGGCTAGCGTCTGTATGTCGCGGTCCACAGTCCATTTGAATGCATTCACTCACTAAGGCATTGTGTGTAGATTTTAAAATGTGTTGTACATATCTTTTTAGGAAACAGTTGTTAACAAAGGGGACAGCCCTAAAACCTTAATATTAGATTTTCTTTACAGATGTCTGTGGGAAGAGACTTGCACAGACTTGCTCCAAATGGCATTACTTTTTGAGCTTTGGCTATGAAAATTAAGTGTGTGCTGAATGCATGTGAATAAAAACATTTGACAGAGTTTCAGTGGAGGCCTTTATCAGTGGGTAACTTAACAAAAAAACTGTTACTTAAATAAGGCATTCATATTCAAACTTAAACATACAAATCGAAGTTTTGTTAAACAAAAGCACCAGACCTTATCAATGAGGATCAAGAGAAATACAAATTAACCATGAGCATTTCTCAACTGCTCTTCCTGCTGGTTCATCTGCTTGATGTGGTGGTGGTGGTGGTGGAAAAGCAGTTAAAAGACTGAAATGTATACTGCATAGTTTAACACTGTTTGTTTAATAAATCACATTGTTTTTCCTTCATAATTCCTTGTTAATTGGAGTTTGTAATGTCACTTACACGCAGTAGTGTAATGTTTATTCTGTGTTGCACTTCTGACGCCGATTTGTTAAAGCATTGCAGTGAACAGCTGCATGTTTGCAGAAAAAAAGGAACGTGAAAAGGAAATAAACATTGATCAAACAGCAGTGAAGCTTAGTTGTATTAAACAAAGAACTTTGGGAGCAGTTACACTTCAACTGTTCAAATCTTAACATGTAATCTCCTCAAATCCACCTCTGAGGTGGGATCAGGGTGATCCTGATTTTTAGGATCAAACTGATCCATATTTCCCACTTAAGTTTTGAAATACTCAACAGCAGCTTTTAATCCGGATCAAAGGCAGGGATTGGATTGCCAAATCTGAATCTGAATCTTCAGGATCAGATTTTGCTTTGAAATACCTGTTTTTAGGATCTGATCAGGATTTAATCCAATCCAGGTGGATTAATCCTGTCGGATCATTTTGAAATACCGGCCCCAGGAGCCTCGTCTCAGCTGCTGTGATCTCGTCGGGTCCTACAACCAGACTCCACCACAGCAGAGAGTCTTCCCCGGTTCCTGAAGCCTTCATCCCCCCTGATGCCACGCAATCCCTTTTGGTTGGTGTCGTGTTTCAGATGGCGCACATGAAACTCTGGTTCAGGGTATGGTGGGATGTTGTCTCTGGGAAGAGGTATTGGTTTGTCTCTCCTCGAGCTCTCTCTTTCAAATTCTCCAGATTCAAGTGCTCTCCTTAACTGTCTCTTCTGGGAGTAAACCAACCTCTAATATTATAAGTGGACCTAATCCATGACAACCCAGAGTTCAGACCAGGAAGCAGAGTTGCAGTCTTTCACACTTCTCTGTGCTTCCATTAGAGCAGTTACCCACCCAGCACGTGCCCCGTTGTGGATCTGCGGTGCCTGGGTATGCCTGGGGCACTGATTTTTTAATTAATTTATTTATTTATACCTTTAATTTTTTTTTATTTAAGTCTGACTCATCTGGCAATCTACAGAATGCATGCTTGCATTTTTTTTTCTTAAAATAGGCCTATAGACTACCACTTTCGTTAGAATTTAAGTCCGACATACGGACAGAGTAATTAGAATCCACTTGCGGCCACTCGGAGCATGTTGCAGCCGGAGAGTTGCCTGTAACACACACAGCAAAAGGACTCCGCGGCGGATCCGTCGCGGAGGTATTGCGGCTTCCGGAACGGACCCGCGAAACGGACCCGTATCGGAGTTCACTTGCACTCAGGGACGGATCCGCTACGAAGGCGGATCGCGGATCCGCAGTGGCTCATCTTGCCATCATGTCGGTTGAGCGAGGAGAACTCTCCAAATTAAGCCAGTCACAATTGATCGACAGCTTCGCAAAAATGAAGCAGAGGCGCTACCGTTTACTGTTAAAAAAATGAACAGCTCCCCTATCTTTCTGGCCATGATATACACACCTCATAGGATCATCACCATCACACCATCATAGGATGGTCTGAAATAGAAATGATAAACACAGACATGTATGTATGTAGAGGTGTTTTTTTGTTTTTCCTTTTACAGTTGCACATTTCAAGTTTTCAGTTTTCAAGTTCATGTTTGCTGACAGATATTTAATGAAGATACGCTTTATGATAATAAATAAGTGCTATAAAATATTTGCTCGCGTGCTTGCATTAATTATCTGTGCCCATGCTTTTTTTAAATAAATAATTGCCCAAATTTTTTTTTCTCGCGCTTTGCACGCGCTTTTTTTTTGGTGCCCTATTG
>NW_026554548.1:0-1315 GCF_027596085.1 Anoplopoma fimbria | reverse complement strand
CAACACAGCTCTCAGGATCACTGGGGCACACAAACCCCTCCTAATTAAATCAAAAGCCTTGTTCTTAGTCTTTCAAACCGACCTGGAAAGCATTACAGCCAGTTCTATTTGTAATAGTGTACCAGGTCCGTATTCTGAATTCCTATTTGAACTCAACTTGAATCAAGTTTAGTCCTTAAAACAAATAAAGTTATTATTGTAGGGGATTTTAATATTCATGTGGATGTGGATAATGACAGCTCCTTCAGCCACCGGCTGCTCCACCCCCGGTGGTGAAGGAGAGGTACCGCAGGTCCTTCCTTCCTGCTGCTGTCAGGCTGCACAACCAGCTCTGCTCCCAGTAGACCACATGACACTAATACACTGTGCAATACAATAGTTATAATAGTTTCTGTCTGTATATATAATATTTCAGTTACTGTGGATTCTTTACTGTTCTTTACTGTTTTTTTATTGCTCATTTGCTTATTTATAACACTTATTTTGATCTTGGTTTTTTTTTTATTTATTTTTTTACTATGTCTCTTATTTGCACTATCCTTTATGCTGCTGTAATCCTGTAAATTTCCCCGCTGCGGGAATAATAAAGGATTATCTTATCTTATCTTATCTTAACAGCTGTAGAACCTGAAATATATTTAGATGGCTTTTCTCCCATCGACCTTCAACAATTGACTTTAACTATCTCTAAGTCTAAACCTTCCACCTGTCTCTTAGACCCGATTCCGACTAGGCTGCTTAAGGAAGTTTTACCTTTAATTAGCAATTCTTTATTAGAAATTATCAATCTGTCTTTCTATATCTAACTAGACCTATATCTAACTATAGACCTATATCTAACTATAGACTATATCTAACTATAGACTATATCTAACTATAGACTATATCTAACTATAGACTATATCTAACTATAGACCTATATCTAACTATAGACTATATCTAACTATAGACCTATATCTAACTATAGACCTATATCTAACCTTCCGTCCTCTAAGATCCTTGAGAAAGCAGTCGCTAATCAGCTCTGTGACTTTATACATAACAATAGTTTATTTGAGGATTTTCAGTCAGGATTTAGAATGAATCATAGCACAGAGACGGCACTGGTGAAAATTACCAATGACCTTCTAATAGACAGTTAATTAATTTTGCTATTCATCTTTCTCCAGTGGCCACAATTCTTGAACAGTCTCTTCAGCCTCTTTGAAGTCTTCAAATGCGACACCACGGATCCTTCCAGGATTTTCTGCTTTGCAGAACTTGAGGTTCTCTCTCAGTCGTCCGGCATCAAATTCCAGAACCTACCGCAGGTCCT
>NW_026554547.1:0-581 GCF_027596085.1 Anoplopoma fimbria | reverse complement strand
TGCCTTGGGAGACCCTACCAGGAGCTATTGCCCCCGACAACACAGCTCTCAGGATCACTGGGGCACACAAACCCCTCCACCACGATTCATTGGAGGATCAATTGTCATTTGTCATATTTTATACTGCACATATTTTATAATGCACATATTTTATAATGCACACATATTTTATACTACACATCTTTTATAATGCACACAGTAAAGAACAATACATAAGTAAAATATTACATAAACATATAATAATATATAATATTTTTAGTATTGTAAAGTGGATTGCACATATTTTATACTGCACATATTTTATACTGCACATCTTTTATACTGCACATATTTTATATTGCACATCTTTTATACTGCACATCTTTTATAATGCACATATTTTATACTGCACATCTTTTATGCTGCACATCTTTTATACTGCACATCTTTTATATTGCACATATTTTATAATGCACATCTTTTATACTGCACATCTTTTATACTGCACATATTTTATAATGCACATATTTTATACTGCACATATTTTATACTGCACATCTTTTATACTGCACATCTTTTATAATGCACATCTTTTATGATGC
>NW_026554546.1:0-614 GCF_027596085.1 Anoplopoma fimbria | reverse complement strand
AGAGTCAAGTCCCAAGTCAAGACCGACGGCCCGAGTAAAGTCTAATGTCAAGACTGACAAGTTCCGATTCAAGTCCTAAATCAAGAAAGTTATGTCGCGATACAAGTCCCAAATCAAGAAAGTTATGTCGCGATACAAGTCCCAAATCAAGACAAGCGTGTCCCGATTCAAGTCCCAAATTGAGTTCCAAGTCCTTAACTTTGAGTTTTGAGTCTTAAACAAGTCATAATGCAAACTACTGCATACTGCAAATTTCCCGCTGCGGGACTAATAAAGGATTATCTTATCTTATCTTATCTTAATGAACCCTGTAACCCCGTCTGTAACTTTTGACCCGCCTGCTTTGCATACTTTCATTAGTTTTTTGTTGACTACATGTACATTTTGGTCTGTATTTGTTTTCACAAAACCTCAATGAATCGGACGATGCAAGGTTGTGGCACCTCGCCCGGAAAAGGGAAACCGGGGCACCCTCCTGGAGCCAGACCTGGGAGGGAGCTCGCTGGCGAGCGTCTGGTGGCCCTGCCCGAAAAAGCTACATCGTGCCGCCACCCTGTGGGCCCACCACCCGCAGGGATAGGCATTGGGGTCGGGTGCAGTGTGAGTGGCAGGCT
>NW_026554545.1:0-916 GCF_027596085.1 Anoplopoma fimbria | reverse complement strand
GCTGATAAAAAACTTTATCAGCCATTTTATAATCATCATCACAACAACTGCAATAATATATTCATCAAACCTCTAACAACAATATGAACAGCTGTATTTATTAACACAATATCATTTTAACAATGACAATAACATTAATAATTATAAAAATGCTGATGCTTACAATGGTAAAATAATAAGAATACTTAAATGATGGCAATATGTACCTTTGGTATTTCAATGTGAACTAATAAAAATAAGGCAAAATGCATAGCAGCAGCAGGCTAGCTGCACAGAATAAATCTCCATGTTAATTTATGTGCTTTCATGGAACCAAGTTATGGCTAAATTCAGCAAGGATAACAGGCAAATCCCTGTTTAATCGGCTCTCTAGGTTTTGTGGAATAACCCCCTGGAAGGTTGGAAGTTGTAAACTTCAACTTGGAAATGTCCAACCTTCAGGTGGTGAATCCAGCATTAGTTCACTTTTCTTCTTTAAGACGTTTGCATCCAGCGAGTTCAGGCGAAGTGAACGGCGAAGCTGTGGACGTGGTGAGTGTGAAACTTGAAGGTGAGGGTCGTTTTCTGCTGGTAATGCATACCGTCCGCTCTGCGAGCTCGATGACCAAGGATCTGGGAATTATGTCAGCTGAGTGAAGGGAACTAAAGTAGCAAAATCAACATGTCTACCAGTTCCTCTAAAACTCACTAAACGACATGTTAGATCTCGGTTTTTTTATTGTAGGCTACAAAAACCAAAGCATTGAAATGACAAGTTGCTTTTGCGATTATATTGGACAGAGCGAGGCTAAATTAGCCTTATTCCCATTTTCAGTCTTTAAGCTAAGATAACTGAAACAAGCTAAGATCACTTTATATTTTGCATAATGGACAGAGTGGTATCTTTGTTCTTAGTTTACTCTATTAAAGAAAGCAG
>NW_026554544.1:0-592 GCF_027596085.1 Anoplopoma fimbria | reverse complement strand
CAGGATATAGTCTCGAAACTCGATAATGTTCATTAATACACAGTTTACGCGACATTACTGCCAAAAGCTGCTATTTGTCACTTTAAGCCCAAAACGAAGGATATAGTCTCGAAACTCGATAATATTCATTAATACACAGTTTACCTGTAGTTAACGCTACATAACTGCCAAAAGCTGCTATTTATCACTATAAGCCTCCTAAAACACATTTCTGCAGGATATAGTCTCGAAACTCGATAATGTTCATTAATACACAGTTTACCTCCAGTTTACGCGACATTACTGCCAAAAGCTGGTATTTATCACTTTAAGCCTCCTAAAACACATTTCTGCAGGATATAGTCTCGAAACTACGATAATGTTCATTAATACACAGTTTACCTCCAGTTTACGCGACATTACTGCCAAAAGCTGCTATTTGTCACTTTAAGCCCAAAACAAAGGATATAGTCTCGAAACTCGATAATGTTCATTAATACACAGTTTACCTGTAGTTAGCAGCTACATAACTGCCAAAAGCTGCTATTTATCTTTAAGCCTCCTACAAAACACATTTCTACAGGGATATAGTCTCGAAATTCGATAATGTTCA
>NW_026554543.1:0-5538 GCF_027596085.1 Anoplopoma fimbria | reverse complement strand
AGGAGGCATCCTGATCAGACGCCCGAGCCACCTCAGCTGGCCCCTTTCAACGCGAAGGAGCAGCGGCTCTACTCCGAGCTCCCTCCGGATGTCTGAGCTCCTCACCCTATCTCTAAGGCTGAGCCCAGCCACCCTACGAAGGAAGCTCATTTCGGCCGCTTGTATTCGCGATCTCATTCTTTCGGTCACTACCCAAAGCTCATGACCATAGGTGAGGGTTGGAACGTAGATGGACTGGTAAATCGAGAGCTTTGCCTTTCGGCTCAGCTCCTTCTTCACCAAAACGGTCCGGTACAACGCCTGCATCACTGCTGACGCTGCACCGAACCGCCTGTCCATCTCCCGCTCCATTTTACCCTCACTCATGAATAAGATCCCGAGATACTTGAACTCCCTCGCTTGGGGCAGTGACTCACTCCCAACCCAGAGGGTGCAATCCACCGTTTTCCGGAAGAGAACCATGGCCTCAGACTTGGAGGTACTGACTCTCATCCCGACCGCTTCACACTCGGCTGTGAACCGCCCCAGTGCGTGCTGAAGATCACGTTCTGAAGAAGCCAACAGAACCACATCATCTGCAAAAAGCAGGGATGCGATTCTGAGGTCCCCAAACCGGAAACTCTCCTCCCCCGGCTGCGCCTTGAAATCCTGTCCATGAAAATCACAAACAGGATTGGTGACAATGGGCAGCCCTGGCGGAGGCCAACACGCACTGGGAACAAGCTCGACTTTGTGCCGAGTATCCGGACACAGCTCTCACTTTGGTCATACAAGGACCGAATGGCTCGTAGTAACGAACCAGGTACCCCATATTCCCGCAGTACCCCCACAGGACTCCCCGAGGGACACGGTCGAAGGCCTTCTCCAAGTCCACAAAACACATGTAGACTGGATGAGCAAACTCCCATGCACCCTCCAACAGACCTGCAAGGGTAAAGAGTTGGTTCGCTGTTCCACGTCCAGGACGGAATCCGCATTGCTCCTCCTGAATCTGAGGTTCGACAATCGGACGGAGCCTCCTTTCCAGCACCCTGGAGTAAACTTTCCCGGGGAGGCTGAGCAGTGTGATACCCCTATAATTGGAGCACACTCTCCGGTCCCCCTTTTTGAAAATGGGAACCACCACCCCGGTCTGCCACTCCACAGGCACTGTACCCGACTTCCACGCGACAGTGAAGAGACGTGTCAACCAAGACAGCCCAACAATGTCCAGAGCCTTTAGCATCTCCGGTCGAATCTCATCCACTCCTGGCGCTTTGCCGCTGAAGAGCTTTTTAACTACCTCAACGACCTCCACAGTTAAGAGCAAATTATGAAAGCAAGAACAATATACTTAGTCTATCCTAGCAGAATCAAGTAGTTCAGTATCCCTCCAGAAGTCAAATACACTGGAGTAAAGGTTTGTTTGGTCCGAGTTTATATATCCTTGAGATGTGTAAGCCACTCCCACTAGCACTTAAGAGGACAATTGACCTATTGAAACTAAACCACACCTCTCAAAGCATTTCCTGATTACAGCAACAGCACAGACAACAGAATCAGCAACAGACACTAAAACTTAAGCAGGCTTGGTACAGTTAAGAGCAAATTATGAAGGCAAGAACAATATACTTAGTCTATCCTAGCAGAATCAAGTAGTTCAGTATCCCTCCAGAAGTCAAATACACTGGAGTAAAGGTTTGTTTGGTCCGAGTTTATATATCCTTGAGATGTGTAAGCCACTCCCACTAGCACTTAAGAGGACAATTGACCTATTGAAACTAAACCACACCTCTCAAAGCAGTTCCTGATTACAGCAACAGAATCAGCAACAGACACTAAAACTTAAGCAGGCTTGGTACAGTTAAGAGCAAATTATGAAAGCAAGAACAATATACTTAGTCTATCCTAGCAGAATCAAGTAGTTCAGTATCCCCTCAGAAGTCAAATACACTGGAGTAAAGGTTTGTTTGGTCCGAGTTTATATATCCTTGAGATGTGTAAGCCACTCCCCCTAGCACTTAAGAGGACAATTGACCCATTGAAACTAAACCACACCTCTCAAAGCAGTTCCTGATTACAGCAACAGAATCAGCAATAGACACTAAAACCTAAGCAGGCTTGGTACAGTTAAGAGCAAATTATGAAAGCAAGAACAATATACTTAGTCTATCCTAGCAGAATCAAGTAGTTCAGTATCCCTCCAGAAGTCAAATACACTGGAGGAAAGGTTTGTTTGGTCCGAGTTTATATATCCTTGAGATGTGTAAGCCACTCCCACTAGCACTTAAGAGGACAATTGACCTATTGAAACTAAACCACACCTCTCAAAGCAGTTCCTGATTACAGCAACAACAGAGACAACAGAATCAGCAACAAACACTAAAACTTAAGCAGGCTTGGTACAGTTAAGAGCAAATTATGAAAGCAAGAACAATATACTTAGTCTATCCTAAGAATCAAGTAGTTCAGTATCCCTCCATAAGTCAAATACACTGGAGTAAAGGTTTGCTTGGTCCGAGTTTATATATCCTTGAGATGTGTAAGCCACTCCCCCTAGCACTTAAGAGGACAATTGACCTATTGAAACTAAACCACACCTCTCAAAGCAGTTCCTGATTACAGCAACAACACAGACAACAGAATCAGCAACAAACACTAAAACTTAAGCAGGCTTGGATCCCCCATAAGTGGCCCCTTTCAACGCGAAGCAGCGGCTCCACTCCGAGCTTGATTACATGTCTGAGCAAATTCACCCAATCTCTAAGGCTGAGCCCAGCCACCCTACGCAGAAGCTCATTTCGGCCGCTTGTATCGCGATCTCATTCAGAAGTCAAATACACTGGAGGAAAGCTTTGACCATTTAGGTGAGGGTTGGAACGCCACCCCATGGACTTAAGAGGACAATTGACCTTTGGCTAAACCACACTTCACAAAGCAGTTCCTGATTACAGCAACAACAGCCAACAGAATCAGCAACAAACACTAAAACTTAAGCAGGCTTGTCCAGTTAAGAGCAAATTATGAAAGCAAGAACAATATACTTATCTATCCTAGCATTACATTACATTACATTACAGTCATTTAGCAGACGCTTTTATCCAAAGCGACTTACAGGAAGTGTATTCAACATAGGTATTCAAGAGAACTACTAGTCACCAGAAGTCATAAGTGCATCTCCTTTCTTAAACAAGCATCTCAAAGTATAACAGAGCAAAAGTATAGTGCAGAGGCAGATTACTATGAAAACAATAATTGCAACAGACTAATCCGAATATAGTAAGTGCTACAAACTACTACGAATAGGATAAGTGCAGTAAACAAATACAAATTCAATAAGTGCAGCGAACTGATACGAATACAGTAAGTGCAGCAACTAATACGAGTGCAATAAGTGCTACGAGGAAGGCTCCGGGTAGTACTTCCTGAAGAGGTGAGTTTTCAGCCTGCGCCTAAAGATGGGCAGCGACTCTGCTGTCCTGACGTCAGTGGGGAGTTCATTCCACCACTGAGGGGCCAGGACAGAAAAAAGCTGTGACCGGGTGGATCGGCCGCAGGGACCTCTGAGCGACGGGGCAACCAATCGCCCGAGGCAGCAGAGCGAAGTGGTCGGGCAGGGGTGTAGGGCTTGACCAAGGCCTGGAGATAGGAAGGAGCTGTTCCTTTCACTGCCCTGTAGGCTAGCACCAGAGTCTTAAACTGGATGCGAGCTCTTACAGGGAGCCAGTGTAGGGAACGGAGAAGGGAAGTTGTGTGAGAGAACTTGGGGCGATTGAACACCAGACGTGCTGCAGCTTTCTGGACAAGCTCCAGAGGTCTGATGGCCGACGCCGGGGCTCCAGCAAGTAGTGAGTTGCAGTAGTCCAGGCGGGAGATGACCAGAGCCTGGATGAGCACCTGCGCCGTCTCCTCAGTGAGGAAGGGGCGAATCCTCCTGATGTTGTAGAGGAGGAATCTGCAGGAGCGTGTGACCGATGCAATGTTTGCTGAGAACGACAGTTGGTCGTCCAGGGTCACACCCAGATTCCTCACAGTCCGAGTTGGCGTCACCACGGCATCATCAATGGTGATGGACAGGTCTCGGTGCGGGCAACCCTTCCCGGGAGGAAGAGTAGCTCGGTTTTGTCCAGGTTCAGCTTCAGGTGGTGTGTCGCCATCCACCTCGAGATGTCAGCCAAGCACGCAGCAATGCGTGCCTCCACTTGGGTGTCACCGGGAGGAAATGACAAGACCAGCTGGGTGTCATCGGCATAACAATGGTAGGAGAAGTCATGGGAGCGAATAACAGAACCCAGAGATGTTGTGTAGAGCGAGAAGAGAAGGGGCCCAGAACTGAACCTTGTGGAACCCCCGTAGTCAGCGTGCGTGGTTCTGACACGGCCCCCCTCCATGTCACCTGGTAGGATCGGCCTGTCAGATAGGATGCAAGCAGGGAGAGTGCAGAGCCTGAGATGCCCATCCCCTCGAGGGTGGAGAGGAGGATCTGGTGGTTCACTGTGTCAAACGCCGCTGACAGGTCCAGGAGAATCAGGACAGAGGAGAGAGAGTTCGCTCTCGCAGCGTGAAGTGACTCTGTCACAGGGTAGAAGAGAAACCCCGTCTGAAGTTCTTGACATCAGAGGGGATCAAGATACTTGAACTCCCTCGCTCCCAACTCACACCCAACCCAGAGGGTGCAATCCACCGTTTTCCGGAAGAGAACCATGGCCTCAGACTTGGAGGTACTGACTCTCATCCCGACCGCTTTCCACACCACCCGGCTGTGAACCGCCCCAGTGCGTGCTGAAGATCACGTTCTGAAGAAGCCAACAGAACCACATCATCTGCAAAAAGCAGGGATGCGATTCTGAGTCCCCAAACCGGAAACTCTCCTCCCCGGCTGCGCCTTGAAATCCTGTCCATGAAAATCACAAACAGGATTGGTGACAATGGGCAGCCCTGGCGGAGGCCAACACGCACTGGGAACAAGCTCGACTTTGTGCCGAGTATCCGGACACAGCTCTCACTTTGGTCATACAAGGACCGAATGGCTCGTAATAGCGAACCAGGTACCCCATATTCCTGCAGTACCCCCACAGGACTCCCCGAGGGACACGGTCGAAGGCCTTCTCCAAGTCCACAAAACACATGTAGACTGGATGAGCAAACTCCCATGCACCCTCCAACAGACCTGCAAGGGTAAAGAGTTGGTCCGGGTTCCACGTCCAGGGTGGAATCCGCATTGCTCCTCCTGAATCTGAGGTTCGACAATCGGCCCTCCACCAGCACCCTGGAGTAAACTTTCCCGGGGAGGCTGAGCAGTGTGATACCCCTATAATTGGAGCACACTTGGTCCCCTTTTGAAAATGGGAACCACCACCCCGGTCTTAGCCACTCCACAGGCACTGTACCCGACCACTTTGACAGTGGGAGACCCTCCAGGAGCAAGACAGCCCAACAATGTCCACAGCTTTAGCATCTCCGGGGAATCTCATCCACTCCTGGCACTTTGCACGCTAAGGTGGCGACTACATTCAAGGAGAGGCTTGGTACAGTTAAGAGCAAATTATGAAAGCAAGA
>NW_026554542.1:0-223 GCF_027596085.1 Anoplopoma fimbria | reverse complement strand
CCAGGAGGGTGCCCCGGTTTCCCTATTCCGGGCGAGGTGCCACAACCTTGTATCGTCCGATTCATTGAGGTTTGGTGAATCGCTCTTAGTCTGACCCTCCCCCGAGACCACTTTGCCTTGGGAGACCCTACCAGGAGCTATTGCCCCCGACAACACAGCTCTCAGGATCACTGGGGCACACAAACCCCCTCCACCACGATAAGGTGGCGATTCATTGGAGGAG
>NW_026554541.1:0-1040 GCF_027596085.1 Anoplopoma fimbria | reverse complement strand
AGCTTTTGGCAGTTATGTAGCGTTAACTACAGGTAAACTGTGTATTAATGAACAGTATCGAGTTTCGAGACTATATCCTTCGTTTTGGGCTTAAAGTGACAAATAGCAGCTTTTGGCAGTAATGTCGCGTAAACTGTGTATTAATGAACATTATTGAGTTTCGAGACTATATCCTGCAGAAATGTGTTTTAGGTGAGGCTGAAGTGATACATAGCAGCTTTTGGCAGTAATGTCAGCGTAAAACTGAGGTAAACTGTGTATTAATGAACATTATCGAGTTTCTGAGACTATATCCTGCAGAAATGTGTTTTAGGAGGCTTACAGTGATAAATAGCAGCTTTTGGCAGTTATGTAGCGTTAACTACAGGTAAACTGTGTAATAATGAAACACATCGAAGTTTCGAGACTATATCCTTTGTTTTGGGCTTAAAGTGACAAATAGCAGCTTTTTGGCAGTAATGTCGCGTAAACTGGAGGTAAACTGTGTATTAATGAACATTATCGAAGCTCCTGAGACTTAAAGTGATACATGAGCTTTTGGCAGTTATGTACCGTAACTACAGGTAAACTGTGTATTAATGAACATTATCGCGTTTCGAGACTATATCCTTCGTTTTGGGATTTAAGTGACAAATAGCAGCTTTTGGCAGTAATGTCGCGTAAACTGTGTATTAATGAACATTAATTAGTTTCAGACTATATCCTGCAGAAATGTGTTTTAGGAGGCTTAAAGTGATACATAGCAGCTTTTGGCGGTAATGTCGCAGTATAAACTGAGGTAACTGTGTATTATTGAACATTACCCAAATTTCAGTAAATGTCCAGCAGAAATGTGTTATAGTGGTAAACAGTTTTTGACGGTAATATGGCGTAAACTGTGTATTAATGAACATTATCGAGTTTCGAGACTATATCCTGCAGAAATGTGTTTTAGGAGGCTTAAAGTGATAAATAGCAGCTTTTGGCAGTAATGTCGCGTAAACTGGAGGTAAACTGTGTATTAATGAACATTATCGAGTTTCGAGACTATATCCTGCAGA
>NW_026554540.1:0-649 GCF_027596085.1 Anoplopoma fimbria | reverse complement strand
TATTTGGTATTTGGCATATGGTATTTGGTATTTGGTATATGGTATATGGTATATGGTATTTGGTATATGGTATATGGTATATGGTATTTGGTATATGGTATATGGTATTTGGTATATGGTATATGGTATTTTGGTATATGGTATTTGGTATATGGTATATGGTATTTGGAATATGGTATATGGTATTTGGTATATGGTATATGGTATATGGTATTTGGTATATGGTATATGGTATATGGTATTTGGTATATGGTATATGGTATTTGGAATATGGTATATGGTATATGGAATATGGTATATGGTATATGGTATATGGTATATGGTATATGGTATATGGTATTTGGTATTTGGTATTTGGTATATGGTATTTGGTATATGGTATATGGTATGGTATTTGGTATATGGTATATGGTATATGGTATATGGTATATGGTATATGTATATGGTATATGGTATATGGTATTTGGTATATGGAATATGGTATTTGGTATTTGGTATATGGTATATGGTATTTTGTAAATGGTATATGGTACATGGTATTTGGGATATGGTATATGGTATTTGGTATGCGGTATATGGTATATGGTATATGGTATATGGTATTTTGTATATGGAATATGGTATTTGGAATATGGAATATGGAATATGG
>NW_026554539.1:0-782 GCF_027596085.1 Anoplopoma fimbria | reverse complement strand
AATAAGGCTTTGTAACATTTTAGCTTATTCAAAGCTCTAAAGAAAAGTTTAAAATATTTTTCAGAAGCTGAAACATTTGGCTAACCTTTAAAAATCTTTAAACATTTATATTAATTGTGTTTTTACATAAATACTTAGCTGAATTATTAATTATTATTAATTTGTTCTGCATGGAAGTGAAATTACTATTATCAACTATTTCTGTTGCTATTAAAAAAAAATGCATCTTTGGTGATGTAAAACCTTGTTCAAACCTATGCAGTGGAGATGTGAAATCTGATTTTTAATTTTCTTGCATGTAATGTTGTGTGTAAACCAAGGTTGTGCAGCATCAGGCTGGAGTACGTCAGGCCTGTTCTGGTCATCAATAAGATAGATGGGCTTATCGTGGAGCTGGAACTCGCCTCTCAGAAAGCGTACACCCACCTGCTGCAGATCCTAGAACAGGTAAGGAGCTCTCATCTGACAAAGGCCACAATTAGTATATTTTCAGTATTTGATTTATATATATATATATATCCTCTGTAACATGGTTAGCTGTAAGGTTGCGCTAGAAAGAAAACTTCAGTGAAATTGATCTTTTTGAATTCAACTGTACTTGTACTTAACTTTACTTGAGTATTTCCATTTTATGTAACATTATACTTCTACTCCACTACATCTCAGAGAGAATAATTGTACTATTAACAAAATTTGTAACTATTTTCTAATTTGCAGATTCAGATTCTTAATGCAAAATGTAAATCAACTTGTAAACTATGATGTATTATCAAGTAGTATAT
>NW_026554538.1:0-2001 GCF_027596085.1 Anoplopoma fimbria | reverse complement strand
ATCAGACGAGATCGGGCGTGTTCAGGGTGGTATGGCCGTAAGCAAATATTGTGCCTACCAAAGGGCCTTTTAAAGATACTATATCACCACGCTTTGCTCTTTCGTCTATACAGGGAGCGCCTGCAGATTTCCAGACACACTCACAGCTTTTAAATGTCAAATCAGAATGTACAAAGTGGCTATAAGGATCACAAATGTAGTGCAGTAAAAATATTAATATTTACTGTTGAAATGTAGAATACGTTAGCATAAAATTGAAAAGAAAATGATCGATGAGCTTAGGAATGATGAAAGCCATCATTTAACTGGATTTGTGTCATTTCTATACCGGCAAGTCATGATCTAGCTATTTCCTTCCCACCCTGTCGGTGTCCACTGAAAAAGCAGCAGCGCCCTCTGCTTTTTGTAAAGAGGAGTGAAAAAAGCTTACAGCACCTGGTATTCCCAGGCGGTCTCCCATCCAAGTACTGACCAGGCCCGACCCTGCTTAGCTTCCGAGATCAGACGAGATCGGGCGTGTTCAGGGTGGTATGGCCGTAAGCAAATATTGTGCCTACCAAAGGGCCTTTTAAAGATACTATATCACCACGCTTTGCTCTTTCGTCTATACAGGGAGCGCCTGCAGATTTCCAGACACACTCACAGCTTTTAAATGTCAAATCAGAATGTACAAAGTGGCTATAAGGATCACAAATGTAGTGCAGTAAAAATATTAATATTTACTGTTGAAATGTAAGAATACGTTAGCATAAAATTGAAAAGAAAATGATCGATGAGCTTAGGAATGATGAAAGCCATCATTTAACTGGATTTGTGTCATTTCTATACCGGCAAGTCATGTTCTAGCTATTTCCTTCCCACCCTGTCGGTGTCCACTGAAAAAGCAGCAGCCCTCTGCTTTTTGTAAAGAGGTGAAAAAAGCTTACAGCACCTGGTATTCCCAGGCGGTCTCCCATCCAAGTACTGACCAGGCCCGACCCTGCTTAGCTTCCGAGATCAGACGAGATCGGGCGTGTTCAGGTGGTATGGCCGTAAGCAAATATTGTGCCTGCCAAAGGGCCTTTTAAAGATACTATATCACCACGCTTTGCTCTTTCGTCTATACAGGGAGCGCCTGCAGATTTCAGACACACTCACAGCTTTTAAATGTCAAATCAGAATGTACAAAGTGGCTATAAGGATCACAAATGTAGTGCAGTAAAAATATTAATATTTACTGTTGAAATGTAGAATACGTTAGCATAAAATTGAAAAGAAAATGATCGATGAGCTTAGGAATGATGAAAGCCATCATTTAACTGGATTTGTGTCATTTCTATACCGGCAAGTCATGATCTAGCTATATCCTTCCCACCCTGTCGGTGTCCACTGAAAAAGCAGCAGCGCCCTCTGCTTTTTGTAAAGAGGAGTGAAAAAAGCTTACAGCACCTGGTATTCCCAGGCGGTCTCCCATCCAAGTACTGACCAGGCCCGACCCTGCTTAGCTTCCGAGATCAGACGAGATCGGGCGTGTTCAGGGTGGTATGGCCGTAAGCAAATATTGTGCCTACCAAAGGGCCTTTTAAAGATACTATATCACCACGCTTTGCTCTTTCGTCTATACAGGGAGCGCCTGCAGATTTCCAGACACACTCACAGCTTTTAAATGTCAAATCAGAATGTACAAAGTGGCTATAAGGATCACAAATGTAGTGCAGTAAAAATATTAATATTTACTGTTGAAATGTAGAATACGTTAGCATAAAATTGAAAAGAAAATGATCGATGAGCTTAGGAATGATGAAAGCCATCATTTAACTGGATTTGTGTCATTTCTATGCCGGCAAGTCATGATCTAGCTATTTCCTTCCCACCCTGTCGGTGTCCACTGAAAAAGCAGCAGCGCCCTCTGCTTTTTGTAAAGAGAGTGAAAAAAAGCTTACAGCACCTGGTATTCCCAGGCGGTCTCCCATCCAAGTACTGACCAGGCCCGACCCTGCTTAGCTTCCGAGATCAGGCGAG
>NW_026554537.1:0-971 GCF_027596085.1 Anoplopoma fimbria | reverse complement strand
AAACAGTGGTGCCATCAGCCTGTCTCTCCATGCTGCTCCATCCGCGAGAAAATGACCGCGACCGCCGGCTGAAAACGTCCGTAAAGAGAGAGCATGGAGTGGGGAAACAGTGGTGCCATCAGCCTGCCTCTCCATGCTGCTCCATCCGCGAGAAAATGACCGCGACCGCCGGCTGAAAACGTCCGTAAAAGAGTGCATGAAGTGGAAACAGTGGTGCAGTCAGCCTGTCTCTCCATGCTGCTCCATCCACGAAAATGACCGCGACCGCCGGCTGAAAACGTCCGTAAAGAGAGAGCATGGGTGGGGAAACAGTGGTGCCCATCAGCCTGCCTCTCCATGCTGCTCCATCCGCGAAAAATGACCGCGACCGCCGGCTGAAAACGTCCGTAAAGAGTGCATGAAGTGGGGAAACAGTGGTGCAGTCAGCCTGTCTCTCCATGCTGCTCCATCCGCGAGAGAAAATGAAAAGAGTGCATGAAGTGGGGAAACAGTGGTGCAGTCAGCCTGTCTCTCCATGCTGCTCCATCCGCGAGAAAATGACCGCGACCGCCGGCTGAAAACGTCCGTAAAAGAGTGCATGAAGTGGGTAACAGTGGTGCCATCAGCCTGTCTCTCCATGCTGCTCCATCCGCGAGAAAATGACCGCGACCGCCGGCTGAAAACGTCCGTAAAAGAGTGCATGAAGTGGGGAAACAGTGGTGCCATCAGCCTGTCTCTCCATGCTGCTCCATCCGCGAGAAAATGACCGCGACCGCCGGCTGAAAACGTCCGTAAAAGAGAGCATGGAGTGTGTAAACAGTGGTGCCATCAGCCTGTCTCTCCATGCTGCTCCATCCGCGAGAAAATGACCGCGACCGCCGGCTGAAAACGTCCGTAAAGAGAGAGCATGGAGTGGGGAAACAGTGGTGCCATCAGCCTGCCTCTCCATGCTGCTCCATCCGCGAGAAAATGACCGCAACCGCCGGCTGAAA
>NW_026554536.1:0-508 GCF_027596085.1 Anoplopoma fimbria | reverse complement strand
CAATATCAAAGCGCTTTGTTATTCAAGACATTAAGCCTAAATGGTTCATTAACACATGACAACAGGCCACTAAGAATGCATTGGCTGGGAATCAAACCCAGGTCAACTGCTTGGAAGGCAGCTATGCTAACCACTATACCACCAACGCACGATAAGGGCATTCCATAATGACAAGAAAATCAGGTGAAGGGAAAATTGAGTCAGCAAATGTCATTGAGTATTAACACGTTCGAACTTGATTACAGCAAACTTGGTCACTTGGGTTTCATGGTGTAAGGTCAGCACTCTGGGCTCTGAATCCAGTGATCCGAGTTCAAGTCTCAGTGAAACTTTGTCAATAAGGAGGTGCTTGGTGCAAAATTCTACAGAGCAGAATGAATATAACTGTCCTGTTGTTCCCATGCTACAGTAGAACTCAAAAGTGACGTGAGATAAGTCAGTCATTGAAAGTCCTGTAGCCCAGATATGTCGTTGTCAATGGAGTCAATCAAATGTCTGTTTCACAAGA
>NW_026554535.1:0-430 GCF_027596085.1 Anoplopoma fimbria | reverse complement strand
GTTTGTCTCTCTCTCTCTCTGTTTGTCTCTCTCTTTGTCTTTCTATTTGTCTCTCTGTTTATCTCTCTGTCTCTCTGTTTGTCTCTCTGTCTGTCTCTCTGTTTGTCTCTCTGTTTGTCTCTCTGTCTCTCTGTTTGTCTCTCTGTCTGTCTCTCTGTTTGTCTCTCTGTTTGTCTCTCTCTCTCTCTGTTTGTCTGTCTGTCTCTCTGTTTGTCTCTCTGTCTGTCTCTCTGTTTGTCTCTCTGTCTCTCTGTTTGTCTCTCTGTTTGTCTCTCTGTCTCTCTGTTTGTCTCTCTGTCTGTCTGTCTCTCTGTTTGTCTCTCTGTCTCTCTGTCTCTCTGTTTGTCTCTCTGTCTGTCTCTCTGTCTCTCTGTCTGTCTGTCTCTCTGTTTGTCTGTCTCTCTGTTTGTCTCTCTGTCTGTCTCTCTGT
>NW_026554534.1:0-1596 GCF_027596085.1 Anoplopoma fimbria | reverse complement strand
ATCCACCGGTACGGTACCGTGAAAAACACCGGTAATCCGGCACACCGGTATACAGGAGGATGAGCCGTCCAGATCAACATCCGTGAAAACATCATGACGTGACGTCACTGCACCGCGACTGTGACAAGCGAAACATTAAATAAAGATAATAAAACATTAAATGAAGAGAATGAAACATTAAATAAAGAGAATAAAACATTAAATGAAGATAATATAACATTTAGCAATGCAACCATTGATGACAATACCTCCCACTGCAGGACACCCTGGCAGCTCTGTGCAGCTCCTTCAGCCACCGGCTGCTTCACCCCGGTGTGTGAAGGAGAGGTACCGCAGGTCCTTCCTTCCTGCTGCTGTCAGGCTGCACAACCAACTCTGCTCCCAGCAGACCACATGACCACAGGACAATAATAACATAATAACATGACAATAGAAACCTGTGCAATACATTGCACTGTGCAATAATGGTTAAAAAAGTTAAAAGTAGTTGAAATAGTTGTTGTTTTTTCTCTGTCTGTAAATATAGTATTTCAGTTATTGTTGTTTTTTCTACTGTTTTTTTATTGCTTATTTATAATACTTGTTTTATTTTATTTTTATTTTTCATTTTTTATTTTATTTATTTTAAAAATAAGAACTTGAAAATGTAAATATATACATATATATATATATATATATATAAATATATTGTGTTTTATATGTATGAACAAATGTCTCAATAAAGTTATTGAATTTAAAAATGAATAAATAAATAAATTAAAAAAATTAAAAATTAATTTTAAAAATTATAAAAATCTACCCGGCATGCAATGCGCGGTGATCGCCGGAACCTATTTCCCGGTCACCGGGATTCTACCGGGACGCCTCCTCTAGCTCCCAGACGGCTCAACCTCCTCTAGCTATGCTAGCTATAGGAGGTTGAGCCAGCTCCGATCCACCGGTACCGGTACCGTGAAAAACACCGGTAATCCGGCACACCGGTATACAGGAGGATGAGCCGTCCAGATCAACATCCGTGAAAACATCATGACGTGACGTCACTGCACCGCGACTGTGACAAACGCGAAACATTAAATAAAGATAATAAAACATTAAATGAAGAGAATGAAACATTAAATAAAGAGAATAAAACATTAAATGAAGATAATATAACATTTAACAATGGCCAAGCTGTCATCCCTGATGAACAATACCTCCCACCCCATGCAGGACACCCTGGCAGCTCTGTGCAGCTCCTTCAGCCACCGGCTGCTTCACCCCGGTGTGTGAAGGAGAGGTACCGCAGGTCCTTCCTTCCTGCTGCTGTCAGGCTGCACAACCAACTCTGCTCCCAGCAGACCACATGACCACAGGACAATAATAACATAATAACATGACAATAGAAACCTGTGCAATACATTGCACTGTGCAATAATGGTTAAAAAAGTTAAAAGTAGTTGAAATAGTTGTTGTTTTTTCTCTGTCTGTAAATATAGTATTTCAGTTATTGTTGTTTTTTCTACTGTTTTTTTATTGCTTATTTATAATACTTGTTTTATTTTATTTTTATTTTTCATTTTTTATTTTATTTATTTTAAAAATAAGAACTTGAAAATG
>NW_026554533.1:0-615 GCF_027596085.1 Anoplopoma fimbria | reverse complement strand
TATATGGTATATGGTATATGGTATTTGGTATATGGTATATGGTATATGGTATATGGTATATGGTATTTGGTATATGGTATATAGTATTTGGAATATGGTATATGGCATTTAGTATATGGTATTTGGTATATGGTATTTGGTATATAGTATATGGTATATGGTATATGGTATATATGGTATATGGTATATGGTATATGGTATATGGTATATGGTATTTGGTATATGTAGTATATGGTATATGGTATTTGGTATATGGTATATAGTATTTGGAATATGGTATATGGCATTTAGTATATGGTATTTGGTATATGGTATATGGTATTTGGTATATGGTATATGGTATTTGGTATATAGTATATGGTATATGGTATATGGTATATGGTATATGGTATTTGCGATATGGTATATGGTATTTGGAATATGGTATATGGTATATGGTATTTGGTATATGGTATATGGTATATGGTATAAGGTATTTGGTATATGGTATATGGTATTTGCGATATGGTATATGGTATTTGGAATATGGTATATGGTATATGGTATATGGTATATGGTATTTGTATATGGTATATGGTATTTGGTATATGGTATATGGTATTTGGTATATGGTAT
>NW_026554532.1:0-686 GCF_027596085.1 Anoplopoma fimbria | reverse complement strand
TTAAAGTGATTGGCCCTCCCTAACTAGCTAAAGAAGATGAATCTATACAATTCCTAATTGTTTAATTAACAACTTACCCTCATTTATATACAAACACAACTTACGCAAAAAAACCCATCATATCTTTATTTTTATTGTACAAAATTTAGGCTTTGATTACACTTGGGCTTGGCGCCGTAGTATTAGCTGCCACAGATAGCTTGAAAGCTACGGGCACGCACAAAGGCGTTTATACTCTTATCTGTTGCATAATGTTCCAAAATGCCAGAGGACGTTCAAACAAAATTATTTGTGAAGAATTAAGAAGACAACCACTGTTACCAGCAAAATGCCATTAACCAACCTCCACAATTCCAAGGAGGAATTGTAATTATCTGTAAACTCATATCTTATATTCATTGATAACTTTATTGCCTATATACAAGCCCTGTAAAGAAATAGGTCAATTATTAAATGCAATATGAAGAAACAAAGGTTGATTATCCTGTAAAGTATTTAATTTTGTTGCAAAATATTTACTCAAATGTAGATTTTTAAGACCTCCTGTTTCTAAAACATCCAAAACTAAATCAAAGACATATTTATAGTGTTTCAAATAGTGAACTATTTGTGTAAGTCATGTCTGAAAACCACCGAGTGCACGCAAGGCGAGCACCAAGTTTGAAAAATTCATAGGAACATAATAA
>NW_026554531.1:0-1996 GCF_027596085.1 Anoplopoma fimbria | reverse complement strand
TTTCTCGCGGATGGAGCAGCATGGAGAGACAGGCTGATGGCACCACTGTTTCCCCACTCCATGCTCTCTTTTACGGACGTTTTCAGCCGGCGGTCGCGGTCATTTTCTCGCGGATGGAGCAGCATGGAGAGACAGGCTGATGGCACCACTGTTTCCCCACTTCATGCTCACTCTTTTACGGACGTTTTCAGCCGGCGGTCGCGGTCATTTTCTCGCGGATGGAGCAGCATGGAGAGACAGGCTGATGGCACCACTGTTTCCCCACTTCATGCACTCTCTTTTACGGACGTTTTCAGCCGGCGGTCGCGGTCATTTTCTCGCGGATGGAGCAGCATGGAGAGGCAGGCTGATGGCACCACTGTTTCCCCACTCCATGCTCTCTCTTTTACGGACGTTTTCAGCCGGCGGTCGCGGTCATTTTCTCGCGGATGGAGCAGCATGGAGGCAGGCTGATGGCACCACTGTTTCCCCACTTCATGCACTCTTTACGGACGTTTTCAGCCGGCGGTCGTGGTCATTTTCTCGCGGATGGAGCAGCATGGAGAGACAGGCTGATGGCACCACTGTTTCCCCACTTAATGCACTCTTTTACGGACGTTTTCAGCCGGCGGTCGCGGTCATTTTCTCGCGGATGGAGCAGCATGGAGAGACAGGCTGACTGCCACCACTGTTTCCCACTCCATGCTCTCTCTTTTACGGACGTTTTCAGCCGGCGGTCGCGGTCATTTTCACGCGGATGGAGCAGCATGGAGAGGCAGGCTGATGGCACCACTGTTTCCCCACTCCATGCTCTCTCTTTTTTACGGACGTTTTCAGCCCGGCGGTCGCGGTCATTTTCTCGCGGATGGAGCAGCATGGAGAGGCAGGCTGATGGCACCACTGTTTCCCCACTCCATGCTCTCTCTTTTACGGACGTTTTCAGCCGGCAGTCGCGGTCATTTTCTCGCGGATGGAGCAGCATGGAGAGACAGGCTGACTGCACCACTGTTTCCCCACTTCATGCACTCTCTTTTACGGACGTTTTCAGCCGGCGGTCGCGGTCATTTTCTCGCGGATGGAGCAGCATGGAGAGACAGGCTGATGGCACCACTGTTCCCCACTCCATGCTCTCTCTTTTACGGACGTTTTCAGCCGGCGGTCGCGGTCATTTTCTCGCGGATGGAGCAGCATGGAGAGACAGGCTGATGGCACCACTGTTTCCCCACTCCATGCTCTCTCTTTTACGGACGTTTTCAGCCGGCGGTCGCGGTCATTTTCTCGCGGATGGAGCAGCATGGAGAGACAGGCTGATGGCACCACTGTTTCCCCACTCCATGCTACTCTTTTACGGACGTTTTCAGCCGGCGGTCGCGGTCATTTTCTCGCGGATGGAGCAGCATGGAGAGACAGGCTGATGGCACCACTGTTTCCCCACTCCATGCTCTCTTTTACGGACGTTTTCAGCCGGCGGTCGCGGTCATTTTCTCGCGGATGGAGCAGCATGGAGAGGCAGGCTGATGGCACCACTGTTTCCCCACTCCATGCTCTCTCTTTTACGGACGTTTTCAGCCGGCGGTCGCGGTCATTTTCTCGCGGATGGAGCAGCATGGAGAGACAGGCTGATGGCACCACTGTTTCCCCACTCCATGCATCTCTTTTACGGACGTTTTCAGCCGGCGGTCGCGGTCATTTTCTCGCGGATGGAGCAGCATGGAGAGACAGGCTGATGGCACCACTGTTTCCCCACTCCATGCTCTCTCTTTTACGGACGTTTTCAGCCGGCGGTCGCGGTCATTTTCTCGCGGATGGAGCAGCATGGAGAGACAGGCTGATGGCACCACTCTTTACCCACTTCATGCACTCTTTTACGGACGTTTTCAGCCGGCGGTCGCGGTCATTTTCTCGCGGATGGAGCAGCATGGAGAGGCAGGCTGATGGCACCACTGTTTCCCCACTCCATGCTCTCTCTTTTACGGACGTTTTCAGCCGGCGGTCGCGGTCATTTTCTCGCGGATGG
>NW_026554530.1:0-592 GCF_027596085.1 Anoplopoma fimbria | reverse complement strand
TTCTCATGATATTTCATTCAAAATATACACAACAATCTAACCTTTAACTGAAGTAACATAATTGAAAGAAACATTAAATTCTTATCACGAAACAAATATTTTTCTCAAAAATATATGTGCCACAATTATTGGCACCTCTTCATTTAATATTTTGTGCAGCCTCCCTTTGCCAAGATAACAGCTCTGAGTCTTCTCCTATAATGCGTGATGAGGTTGGTGAACACATGGCACTGGATCTGAGACCATTCCTCCATGCAGAATCTCTCCAGATCCTTCACATTCCGAGGTCGACGCTTGTGGACTCTCCTCGTCAGCTCATCCCACAGATTTTCTATGGGGTTTATCTGCTTTTATTTGATGGAGTCCATGATACCATGTATCCTACCAAGATGTCCAGGGCCTTTGGAAGAAAAACAGCCCCACAACATCAAAGATCCGCCACCATACTTCACAGTGGGTTTGAGGTGCTTTTCTGTATGTCGAAAAAAAAGTTTCAAAAAAGTCATAGTATAGTATGTCGAAAAAGATCATAGTATTGTATGTCGAAAAAGATCATAATATTGAATGTCGAAAAAAGTCATAAAAAAGTAAT
>NW_026554529.1:0-578 GCF_027596085.1 Anoplopoma fimbria | reverse complement strand
ATGTCGCGTAAACTGGAGGTAA
Source organism: Anoplopoma fimbria (assembly GCF_027596085.1). Classification (NCBI taxonomy): domain Eukaryota; kingdom Metazoa; phylum Chordata; class Actinopteri; order Perciformes; family Anoplopomatidae; genus Anoplopoma; species Anoplopoma fimbria. Next base: position 556 of record NW_026554529.1, on the reverse strand, counting down.
ACTGTGTATTAATGAACATTATCGAAGTTTCGAGACTATATCCTGCAGAAATGTGTTTTAGGAGGCTTAAAGTGATACATAGCAGCTTTTGGCAGTAATGTCGCTATAAACTGGAGGTAAACTGTGTATTAATGAACATTATCGAGTTTCGAGACAGTTATGACAGTTATGTAGCTAACTACAGGTAAACTGTGGTATTAATGAACATTATCGAAGTTTCGAGACTATTATATCCTTCGCTTTTGGGTTTTTATGACAATAGCAGCTTTTGGTGTACTGTCGCCGCAAACTGTATTAATGAACATTATCGTCGTGACTATATCCTGCAGAAATGTGTTTTAGGAGCCTTAAAGTGATAAATACCAGCTTTTGGCAGTAATGTCACGTAAACTGGAGGTAAACTGTGTATTCATGAACATTATCGAAGTTTCGAGACTATATCCTGCAGAAATGTGTTTTAGGAGGCTTAAAGTGATAAATAGCAGCTTTTGCAGTAATGTCGCTGTAAACTGGAGGTAAACTCAGTGGCGGATTTAGTAATTTGGGGGCCCAAGGC
>NW_026554528.1:0-820 GCF_027596085.1 Anoplopoma fimbria | reverse complement strand
TTCTCAATGGAATTCAAAAGCTTGTCCAGATTATCAACAAAGGAGTTAACATTTCCATTTGGTGGTCTGTAAACACAGCCAATGACAGTGCGGCCAGAAAACATGGTGCATTCACTACCTCTATGAAGATGGATTCAACATGAGAATTTGTATTGGCAATATCAGTTGATAGATCTTCTCGCAGGATGTATTTGATAGAATTTTTCACATAGAGTGATACACCGCCCCCTGGTCTATCTTTTCTGTGGTGATAGAGATGATCATAGCCGTTCATGGAATAAAAAGACACTTTAGAATCATTTAACCAAGTTTCAGTAAAACCCATTATCGATAAATGAAGAGGTAATAATGTAAGATAGTCAGTTAGAGACTCAAAGTGCTTTGGTAAGCTTCTCACATTCAAGTGAAATAGTGTGAAGGAATTAAAATCTTTTATATTTTTTCCTACACAGACTGATTTTAAAGAGTCTTCAGTAAAATAATTACATGAGTTTAATGTGTTCTCAGGGTCAATGTTGTCACTATCAGGGTCAGCATGTAAGTAGGGAGAAATATCTAGGTTGTTGGTCATCATAATAAGAGAATCACTGTTAAAAGATGAGTTTGGAAGGAATTAACAGCAATTTAAGTTGGGCGAGGTGTTGTGACTCGAGGTGGGTGAACAATCAGCTGGTCGTAGCGCAGATAGGCCACCATTCCCCTGTCCCGTGCTTCTTTGAGCTGTGGCCACAGTTCGGAGCGTTTCTGTCGCACACGTTCGGTGAAGTCCTCGTTGACATAGATTTTAGAACCTTTGAGTTTGCTTCCTCTTCTCAGGATT
>NW_026554527.1:0-594 GCF_027596085.1 Anoplopoma fimbria | reverse complement strand
AAAGTTTCATAAAAATTGTTCTAGGCCTGTTGGACTCCGCATTATATTTTCCATTGCGCCGTGCACATTCAATCTCGATTAGTTTGGGGTCAAGATCGAGCTTCTCAGCCAGCAGTTGTTTTGCTTTAGCTTCCGTGGCTTGCCATGTCTCATTCCTCTCCTCGAGTACTCCATCAATGAGGATGTTGTTTCTCCTTGATTGACTCTCCAAATATTCAGATTTGTTAGTGATTTTGTCCATAGAGGGTTGTACCAGAAGACACTGGTTCGATAGTTTACTGAGGGCAGCAGAGTTATCGGACAGCTTTTTGTGGAAATCATCCATGCCCTTTTGAGAGTATTGCAAACTGTTTTTGATATCCTGTACATCTTTTAAAATGTTGTCAACCCTTAGGTTGGTGGCATCGACAAACATTTTCACAAACGATTTGAAGTTTGATTCTTGCTGATTCATCAGATCTTTGAAAAAAGTTTTTTGTTGCTCAAGAAGCTCATGCACAGTGGTTAAAGTAAGAGATTCCTCATCTTGTTGGGTTTTTTTTGGGCCCATGTTTATTGATGTGGATTGATTTGATAGCAACAGTAATTTAAAAA
>NW_026554526.1:0-1257 GCF_027596085.1 Anoplopoma fimbria | reverse complement strand
TAGGTCAATTGTCCTCTTAACTGCTAGGGGGAGTGGCTTACACATCTCAAGGATATATATACTCAGACCACACAAACCTTTCTCCAGTGTATTTTGACTCTGGAGGGATACTGAACTACTTGATTCTGCTAGGATAGACTAAGTATATTGTTTTCTTAAAATTGATCTTAAACTGTACCAAGCCTGCTTAAAAAAGGGTTAGTGACTGATGCTGATTCTGTTGATTCTACTGTTCTGATATTCTCTAATCAGGAAGTGTTTGAAGCTCTGTTGTGTTTGATGCTCTGTGCCTTTAATCAGGAACTGCTCCTGAGAGGTGTGCTTTAGCTTCAATAGGTCAATTGTCCTCTTAACTGCTAGGGAGTGGCTTACACATCTCAAGGATATATATACTCAGACCACACAAACCTTTCTCCAGTGTATTTTGACTCTGGAGGGATACTGGACTACTTGATTCTGCTAGGATAGACTAAGTATATTGTTTTCTTAAAATTGATCTTAAACTGTACCAAGCCTGCTTAAAAGGGTTAGTGACTGATGCTGATTCTGTTGATTCTACTGTTCTGATATTCTCTAATCAGGAAGTGTTTGAAGCTCTGTTGTGTTTGATGCTCCTGTGCCTTTAATCAGGAACTGCTCTGAGAGGTGTGCTTTAGCTTCAATAGGTCAATTGTCCTCTTAACTGCTAGGGGAGTGGCTTACACATCTCAAGGATATATAAATACTCAGATACACTGACCTTTCTCAGTGTATTTTGACTCTGGAGGGATACTGAACTACTTGATTCTGCTAGGATAGACTAAGTATATTGTTTTCTTAAAATTGATCTTAAACTGTACCAAGCCTGCTTAAAAAGGGTTAGTGACTGATGCTGATTCTGTTGATTCTACTGTTCTGATATTCTCTAATCAGGAAGTGTTTGAAGCTCTGTTGTGTTTGATGCTCCTGTGCCTTTAATCAGGAACTGCTCTGAGAGGTGTGCTTTAGCTTCAATAGGTCAATTGTCCTCTTAACTGCTAGGGGGAGTGGCTTACACTCCTGGCAGACAACTGAGCAATCAGTAGGTAGGTCCTTAACCACTGCTGCTGCCTGGAAGCGTCAGCTTTCAAGCGTCTGGCAAACGAAGGCTAGGGCGAACAAAGGCAACAGGGCGACTTATTCAAGCCAGACTTCGTCAAGCAAAGACTTCTCGAGCGTGTACTTGTACGGGTCAGTAATTTGTTTATATTGACTACCATGTGTCTGCATCCTATTTCT
>NW_026554525.1:0-620 GCF_027596085.1 Anoplopoma fimbria | reverse complement strand
TATTGAACTGAAATAACACCAGCTTATTATTATTTTTTAAATAAAAGTCAACATTTACCATTATTTTTCGTTTCAGTGTATTTTTTTCTAAAAGAAAAATATTTTTTAAAGCTAGGGTGGGCGATTTTGGAGAAAACAGCCGTTGAGATTCCGTCGCGTGCTCTCTGGCCTCTCCCTGCCACGCTACCTGCTGTAGCTCCTCCCACCGAACGTCAGTTATGCGCGTTCATGTGAATTCAGTTACATTGATAGGAAGACGAAACACGCAGGGACGCACCAACGTCGTTGCCAAGGTGACCGGACAGTCCCACAGCCAATAAGAACGGAGAATCGGAGCCTCGCTCTGATTGGTCAAAGTGTACATGAGCGGTGGCAATTTTTGGGTGCGGCCCACAGAGGCAGGGTGTTAGGGATTCAGTAGAAGGACCCACTAGCAGACACACAGCTCTTGGTTCAGAGTATATTTAATTTAGTTCTCAAGCAACAAACCTAAGGGGAAAAACAGTCTCGTAGTCAATAGGCAGGCAGAGGTCAAAAATCCAAAAAGTCAGAACAGAGTCCAAGGCAAAGGTATCCAAAATCCAAAATCCAAACAGGGCAGGTCAAAATCAGGCAAAGGT
>NW_026554524.1:0-702 GCF_027596085.1 Anoplopoma fimbria | reverse complement strand
TCTGGACTCACAATAACAAGTTTCGTTGTAATTTCATGAAAACATGATACTTTCATCACTTTTAGATGCATTTACAGCTTTTCTGCTGCAAAAAGACGTTTCAGCCTGAAAATACCCCAAAAGTGTCTTTTCTGACAGGAATTCATACTTTACATGAGTTTCTTCAAGTAAGGCCCTCTGGACTCACAATAACAAGTTTCCGTATGTAATTTCATGAAAACATGATACTTTCATCACTTTTAGATGCATTTACAGCTTTTCTGCTGCAAAAAGACGTTTCAGCCTGAAAATACCCCAAAAGTGTCTTTTCTACGACGAAATCATACTTTACATGAGTTTCTTCAAGTAAGGCCCTCTGGACTCACAATAACAAGTTTTCTTATGTAATTTCATGAAAACATGATACTTTCATCACTTTTAGATGCATTTACAGCTTTTCTGCTGCAAAAAGACGTTTCAGCCTGAAAATACCCCAAAAGTGTCTTTTCTGATAGAAATTCATACTTTACATGAGTTTCTTCAAGTATGGCCCTCTGGACTCATAATAACAAGTTTTCTTATGTAATTTCATGAAAACATGATACTTTCATCACTTTTAGATGCATTTACAGCTTTTCTGCTGCAAAAAGACGTTTCAGCCTGAAAATACCCCAAAAGTGTATTTTCTGATAGAAATTCATACTTTACATGAGTTTCTTCAAG
>NW_026554523.1:0-552 GCF_027596085.1 Anoplopoma fimbria | reverse complement strand
TAAGGGCCTCTGGACTCATGATAACAAGTTTCGTTGTAATTTCATGAAAACATGATACTTTCATCACTTTTAGATGCATTTACAGCTTTTCTGCTGCAAAAAGACGTTTCAGCCTGAAAATACCCCAAAAGTGTCTTTTCTGACATGAAATCGTACTTTACATGAGTTTCTTCAAGTAAGGGCCTCTGGACTCATAATAACAAGTTTCCTTATGTAATTTCATGAAAACATGATACTTTTAGATGCATTTACAGCTTTTCTGCTGCAAAAAGACGTTTCAGCCTGAAAATACCCCAAAAGTGTCTTTTCTGCGGAGAATTCATACTTTACATGAGTTTCTTCAAGTAAGGCCCTCTGGACTCACAAGAACAAGTTTCGTTGTAATTTCATGAAAACATGATACTTTCATCACTTTTAGATGCATTTACAGCTTTTCTGCTGCAAAAAGACGTTTCAGCCTGAAAATACCCCAAAAGTGTCTTTTCTGACATGAAATCGTACTTTACATGAGTTTCTTCAAGTAAGGGCCTCTGGACTCATAATAACAAGTTT
>NW_026554522.1:5000-7248 GCF_027596085.1 Anoplopoma fimbria | reverse complement strand
CCCAGGTTAGGGCTGGGGGTTGAGGTTAGGTTCAAAACTGGCTATCCAACACCACAAGTTGTGTTGGGCGTAGGCACAGGCACAGGCCATCTTCTTTTTTTACTGTTTGTTTTAAAACCAAGCCTTTTATATATATAAAAAAATATATAATAATAATAATAATAATAATAATAATAATAATAATAATAATAATAATAATAATAATAATATTCCTGCGGTACAAAGAGTGCTCTAACTTCGGATAAACTGTTGCAGAAACACTGGGTCTCTTAAGGACATGGAGCACCGTGCAATGACCGACATGACAGGCTCACAACACCCGGAACAGAGGGCTGCATTTCGGGGAGGGGGGAGAACTGTCCGAGTCACAGTGGGTCTTTTGACCGGGACAAAACGGCCTAAAATGACCTCCAGCAGCCCAGGGAGGAGTGCCAGAAAATAGAGCCAGCAGAGGAATATTCACGGAGCTGTCCGGAGGATTTTAGTGCTGAAATCCGGCTGAATCTGGCTTTTAAGGCAGTGAAACGGCGTAAAATGACCGGCATCACAGCGTCAAAACACCCGCAGCAGAGTGCTCCAAGTCAGGGTAAACTCTGGGAGTGACAGCGGGTCTTTTAGCACACTAAAACGGCGTAAAATGACCGGCATCACAGCGTCAAAACACCCGCAGCAGAGTGCTCCAAGTCAGGGTAAACTCTGGGAGTGACAGCGGGTCTTTTAGCACACTAAAACGGCGTAAAATGACCGGCAAAACAGCAGCCCATCCGAGGAACCGCCGGATGAAAACGTCCGTAAAAGAGAGCATGAAGTGGGTAAACAGTGGTGCCATCAGCCTGTCTCTCCATGCTGCTCCATCCGCGAGAAAATGACCGCGACCGCCGGCTGAAAACGTCCGTAAAAGAGAGAGCATGGAGTGGGGAAACAGTGGTGCCATCAGCCTGTCTCTCCATGCTGCTCCATCCGCGAGAAAATGACCGCGACCGCCGGCTGAAAACGTCCGTAAAAGAGTGCATGGAGTGGGGAAACAGTGGTGCCATCAGCCTGCCTGTCTCTCCATGCTGCTCCATCCGCGAGAAAATGACCGCGACCGCCGGCTGAAAACGTCCGTAAAAGAGAGAGCATGGAGTGGGGAAACAGTGGTGCCATCAGCCTGTCTCTCCATGCTGCTCCATCCGCGAGAAAATGACCGCGACCGCCGGCTGAAAACGTCCGTAAAAGAGAGCATGGAGTGGGGAAACAGTGGTGCCATCAGCCTGTCTCTCCATGCTGCTCCATCCGCGAGAAAATGACCGCGACCGCCGGCTGAAAACGTCCGTAAAAGAGAGCATGGAGTGGGGAAACAGTGGTGCCATCAGCCTGTCTCTCCATGCTGCTCCATCCGCGAGAAAATGACCGCGACCGCCGGCTGAAAACGTCCGTAAAAGAGAGCATGGAGTGGGGAAACAGTGGTGCCATCAGCCTGTCTCTCCATGCTGCTCCATCCGCGAGAAAATGACCGCGACCGCCGGCTGAAAACGTCCGTAAAAGAGAGAGCATGGAGTGGGGAAACAGTGGTGCCATCAGCCTGTCTCTCCATGCTGCTCCATCCGCGAGAAAATGACCGCGACCGCCGGCTGAAAACGTCCGTAAAAGAGAGCATGAAGTGGGGAAACAGTGGTGCCATCAGCCTGTCTCTCCATGCTGCTCCATCCGCGAGAAAATGACCGCGACCGCCGGCTGAAAACGTCCGTAAAAGAGAGTGCATGAAGTGGGGAAACAGTGGTGCAGTCAGCCTGTCTCTCCATGCTGCTCCATCCGCGAGAAAATGACCGCGACCGCCGGCTGAAAACGTCCGTAAAAGAGTGCATGAAGTGGGGAAACAGTGGTGCCATCAGCCTGTCTCTCCATGCTGCTCCATCCGCGAGAAAATGACCGCGACCGCCGGCTGAAAACGTCCGTAAAAGAGAGCATGGAGTGGGGAAACAGTGGTGCCATCAGCCTGTCTCTCCATGCTGCTCCATCCGCGAGAAAATGACCGCGACCGCCGGCTGAAAACGTCCGTAAAAGAGAGCATGAAGTGGGGAAACAGTGGTGCCATCAGCCTGTCTCTCCATGCTGCTCCATCCGCGAGAAAATGACCGCGACCGCCGGCTGAAAACGTCCGTAAAAGAGTGCATGAAGTGGGGAAACAGTGGTGCCATCAGCCTGTCTCTCCATGCTGCTCCATCCGCGAGAAAATGACCGCGACCGCCGGCTGAAAACGTCCGTA
>NW_026554521.1:0-746 GCF_027596085.1 Anoplopoma fimbria | reverse complement strand
GACATCATATAGGTAGACGCCTCCTTCGGCCTTGGGCGGCATAAAATGTCGGCGCCATCTTGGTACGGAGTTATTTCGTCTTCGGAGTGAAGATGCCTACTTCATGCACCGCTTGGGGGTGCACCACCATCAGGACGATTCAAACAAGATCGCAAGGAATTACCTTTCACAAGTAAGACTAAACAATTGTTTCTATTTGTAATTGTAAAATTCAGTCATGTCACGTAGATCATGTGTTATGTTGAGAGCTAAGAGCTGTTGAGACAGCTAAGTTGCCACCAGAATCAGACTATAGCTAGTCTAACGTGAAACGGACATGGTGAGCAAAGCCTTATTCTATCGTTCGTCAACAGGAGATAATATTGTCAAGAAATATAGGATATACAGTATATATATATATATCTACCACTACTTGCTTGTGAGTAATTACAATGTATGTATAATGTAATTATATAGCATTTATGGTCGCGACGGAAAGCTGCGTTTCGGCTGAGCGACTGGCCTTAATTTCTCTCTGTGATGTATTTAAAAGAGACTAGATTAAAACAAAAAAAGGCTCAAAACATGCCACTGTATATGTAATGGTTCTACAATATATGAAGGTGTCACGTAATGAATGAAACTACGGAAAAAATGTCACGATACTTACATGCACCTGTGAGATGCACCTGCAGTCAGTCACGTCGTGAAATTGACGTTTTAAACGCTATTTCTATTTAAATGTTGTTGTTTTTTAAAGATACATC
>NW_026554519.1:0-573 GCF_027596085.1 Anoplopoma fimbria | reverse complement strand
TCAAACAATGCCAACCATCACTGAAAGGATAATCACAGGAAACAGGCCTTGAACTGAAAACAGTGCGTTGGCGGTTGCATCTTGCTTTAGGTACAAGTGAGACCGGAAACAACTGGGGCATCTCTTGATCTTCTCCTGAGTGAGTATTGACAGGGAGTTCAATGGTTTCCACTTTGATGATGGATTTACACTTTGAATTCTGTCTTGTAATCACCATAAAAAAGAGGTTTCACTGCGATTTGTACTCAGGTTCCTGCGGTTAGAGTCGAGTGTTCTTCATCAAGAGGCCAGTTTACTCCATCAGAAGTGCTTGTTGGAAGGTCGACCAGCTTTGGAAACCCCATCAACCCACAGCTTTCCAACATCGGATTGGGGTTGTGTACAACCATTTCTCTTTTAAAATAACACAAGGGGCTGTGTTGGTGGGTCAACGACAATTCATTCTGACTCAAGACGCCAAGGTGGCGGAACAGATGAATGCATTTAAAGGCTTTTGGTTGCCAAAAAAAGCACAACAGTTTAGAGAACTCACAGACCGGATTTTACAACTCTGGAAACTAATCATTGCAACAA
>NW_026554518.1:0-1044 GCF_027596085.1 Anoplopoma fimbria | reverse complement strand
GGTCGCGGTCATTTTCACGCGGATTCAGCAGCATGGAGAGACAGGCTGATGGCACCACTGTTTAGCCACTTCATGCTCTCTTTTACGGACGTTTTCAGCTGGCGGTCGCGGTCATTTTTTAGGCGGATGGAGCAGCATGGTTGTGTCGGTTCATTTTACGCCGTTTTAGTGTGCTAAAAGACCCGCTGTCACTCCCAGAGTTTACCCTGACTTGGAGCACTCTGCTGCGGGTGTTTTGACGCTGTGATGCCGGTCATTTTACGCCGTTTCACTGCCTTAAAAGACAGATTCAGCCGGTTTCAGCACTAAAATCCTCCAGGAAAGCGCCTGCTATTTTTTCCTCCCTGGGCTGCTGGAGGTCATTTTACGCCGTTTAGTGTGCTAAAAGACCGGCTGGAGGTTGAGCCGGCGGTCCACCGGTACCGTACCGTGAAAAACACCGGTAATCCGCACACTGGTATACAGGAGGATGAGCCGTCCAGATAAACATCCGTGAAAACATCATGACGTGGCGTCACTGCACCGCGACTGTGACAAACGAAACGATAATAGATGATGTTTCAGCCTTCGTGGCATCAACTTAAGATCTTAAAAATAAGAACTTGAAAATGTAAATATATACATATATATATATATATATATATATATATAAATATATTGTGTTTTATATGTATGAACAAATGTCTCAATAAAGTTATTGAATTAAAAAAAAATTAAAAATTAAAATTAAAAAAAAAATTAAAAATTAAAATTAAAAAATAAATAAATAAATAAAATCTACCCGGCATGCAATGCGCGGTGATCGCCGGAACCTATTTCCCGGTCACCGGGATTCTACCGGGACGCCTCCTCTAGCTCCCAGACGGCTCAACCTCCTCTAGCTATGCTAGCTATAGGAGAGTTGAGCCGGCTGATCCACCGGTACCGGTACCGTGAAAAACACCGGTAATCCGGCACACCGGTATACAGGAGGATGAGCCGTCCAGATAAACATCCGTGAAAACATCATGACGTGACGTCACTGCACCGCGACTGTGACAAACG
>NW_026554517.1:0-5894 GCF_027596085.1 Anoplopoma fimbria | reverse complement strand
AACATTAAATAAAGATAAGAAAACATTAAATAAAGATATTAAAACATTAAATAAAGATATTAAAACATTAAATAAAGAGAATGAAACATTAAATAAATAGAATAAAACATTAAATAAAGATATTAAAACATTAAACAAAGAGAATAAAACATTAAATGAAGATAATAAAACATTAAATAAAGAGAATGAAACATTAAATAAAGAGAATATAACATTTAATAAAGATAATGAAACATTAAATGAATAGAATAAAACATTAAATAAAGATAATAGATGATGCGCGGTGATCGCGGAACCTATTTCCCGGTCACCGGGATTCTACCGGGACGCCTCCTCTAGCTCCCAGACGGCTCAACCTCCTCTAGCTATGCTAGCTATAGGAGGTTGAGCCCCGGCCAATCCACCGGTACCGGTACCGTGAAAAACACCGGTAATCCGGCACACCGGTATACAGGAGGATGAGCCGTCCAGATAAACATCCGTGAAAACATCATGACGTGACGTCACTGCACCGCGACTGTGACAAACGCGAAACATTAAATAAAGATAATAAAACATTAAATAAAGATAATGATCTTTCGTTTATATGTATGAACAAATGTCTCAAGAAAGTTATTGAATTTAAAAAAATAAAATAAAATAAAAACTACCTGGCATGCAATCCGCGGTGATCGCCGGAACCTATTTCCCGGTCACCGGGATTCTACCGGAGGGCTCCTCTAGCTCCCGGACGGCTCAACCTCCTCTAGCTATGCTATCCTTCCGTTTTCAGCCCGCGGTCATTTTCACGCGGATTCAGCAGCATGGAGAGACAGGCTGATGGCACCACTGTTTAGCCACTTCATGCTCTCTTTTACGGACGTTTTCAGCTGGCGGTCGCGGTCATTTTTAGGCGGATGGAGCAGCATGGTTGTGTCGGTTCATTTTACGCCGTTTTAGTGTGCTAAAAAGACCCGCTGTCACTCCCAGAGTTTACCCTGACTTGGAGCACTCTGCTGCGGGTGTTTTGACGCTGTGATGCCGGTCATTTTACGCCGTTTCACTGCCTTAAAAGACAGATTCAGCCGGATTTCAGCACTAAAATCCTCCGGAAAGCGCCTGCTATTTTTTCCTCCCTGGGCTGCTGGAGGTCATTTTACGCCGTTTTAGTGTGCTAAAAGACCGGCTGGAGGTTGAGCCGGCCGGTCCACCGGTACCGGTACCGTGAAAAACACCGGTAATCCGGCACACTGGTATACAGGAGGATGAGCCGTCCAGATAAACATCCGTGAAAACATCATGACGTGACGTCACTGCACCGCGACTGTGACAAACGAAACATTAAATAAAGATAAGAAAACATTAAATAAAGATATTAAAACATTAAATAAAGATATTAAAACATTAAATAAAGAGAATGAAACATTAAATAAATAGAATAAAACATTAAATAAAGATATTAAAACATTAAACAAAGAGAATAAAACATTAAATGAAGATAATAAAACATTAAATAAAGAGAATGAAACATTAAATAAAGAGAATATAACATTTAATAAAGATAATGAAACATTAAATGAATAGAATAAAACATTAAATAAAGATAATAGATGATGTTTCAGCCTTCGTGGCATCAACTTAAGATCTTAAAAATAAGAACTTGAAAATGTAAATATATACATATATATATATATATATATATATAAATATATATTGTGTTTTATATGTATGAACAAATGTCTCAATAAAGTTATTGAATTAAAAAAAAAAAAAAAAATTAAAATTAAAAAAAAAAAATTAAAAATTAAAATTAAAAAATAAATAAATAAATAAAATCTACCCGGCATGCAATGCGCGGTGATCGCCGGAACCTATTTCCCGGTCACCGGGATTCTACCGGGACGCCTCCTCTAGCTCCCAGACGGCTCAACCTCCTCTAGCTATGCTAGCTATAGGAGGGAGGTTGAGCCGGCGGTCCACCGGTACCGGTACCGTGAAAAACACCGGTAATCCGGCACACCGGTATACAGGAGGATGAGCCGTCCAGATAAACATCCGTGAAAACATCATGACGTGACGTCACTGCACCGCGACTGTGACAAACGCGAAACATTAAATAAAGATAATAAAACATTAAATAAAGATAATGATCTTTCGTTTATATGTATGAACAAATGTCTCAAGAAAGTTATTGAATTTAAAAAAATAAAATAAAATAAAAACTACCTGGCATGCAATCCGCGGTGATCGCCGGAACCTATTTCCCGGTCACCGGGATTCTACGGGACGGCTCCTCTAGCTCCCGGACGGCTCAACCTCCTCTAGCTATGCTATCCTTCCGTTTTCAGCCCGCGGTCGCGGTCATTTTCACGCGGATTCAGCAGCATGGAGAGACAGGCTGATGGCACCACTGTTTAGCCACTTCATGCTCTCTTTTACGGACGTTTTCAGCTGGCGGTCGCGGTCATTTTTAGGCGGATGGAGCAGCATGGTTGTGTCGGTTCATTTTACGCCGTTTTAGTGTGCTAAAAGACCCGCTGTCACTCCCAGAGTTTACCCTGACTTGGAGCACTCTGCTGCGGGTGTTTTGACGCTGTGATGCCGGTCATTTTACGCCGTTTCACTGCCTTAAAAGACAGATTCAGCCGGTTTCAGCACTAAAATCCTCCGGAAAGCGCCTGCTATTTTTTCCTCCCTGGGCTGCTGGAGGTCATTTTACGCCGTTTTAGTGTGCTAAAAGACCGGCTGGAGGTTGAGCCGGCCGGTCCACCGGTACCGGTACCGTGAAAAACACCGGTAATCCGGCACACTGGTATACAGGAGGATGAGCCGTCCAGATAAACATCCGTGAAAACATCATGACGTGACGTCACTGCACCGCGACTGTGACAAACGCGAAACATTAAATAAAGATAAGAAAACATTAAATAAAGATATTAAAACATTAAATAAAGATATTAAAACATTAAATAAAGAAATGAAACATTAAATAAATAGAATAAAACATTAAATAAAGATATTAAAACATTAAACAAAGAGAATAAAACATTAAATGAAGATAATAAAACATTAAATAAAGAGAATGAAACATTAAATAAAGAGAATATAACATTTAATAAAGATAATGAAACATTAAATGAATAGAATAAAACATTAAATAAAGATAATAGATGATGTTTCAGCCTTCGTGGCATCAACTTAAGATCTTAAAAATAAGAACTTGAAAATGTAAATATATACATATATATATATATATATATATATAAATATATTGTGTTTTATATGTATGAACAAATGTCTCAATAAAGTTATTGAATTAAAAAAAAAAAAAATTAAAATTAAAAAAAAAAATTAAAAATTAAAATTAAAAAATAAATAAATAAATAAAATCTACCCGGCATGCAATGCGCGGTGATCGCCGGAACCTATTTCCCGGTCACCGGGATTCTACCGGGACGCCTCCTCTAGCTCCCCTGACGGCTCAACCTCCTCTAGCTATGCTAGCTATAGGAGGAGGTTGAGCCGGCCGGTCCACGGTACCGGTACCGTGAAAAACACCGGTAATCCGGCACACCGGTATACAGGAGGATGAGCCGTCCAGATAAACATCCGTGAAAACATCATGACGTGACGTCACTGCACCGCGACTGTGACAAACGCGAAACATTAAATAAAGATAATAAAACATTAAATAAAGATAATAAAACATTAAATAAATATATGAACAAAATCTCAAGAAAGTTATTGAATTTAAAAAAACAAAATAAAATAAAAAACATTAAATGCAATAATAAAACATTAAACCTATTTCCCGGTCATTAAATAAAGACCGGGATAACATTTAATAAAGATCTATGAAATCCTTAAATTTCAGCCCGCGGTAAAACATTAAATAAAGATAATAGATGATGTTTCAGGCTGATGGCACCACTGTTTATCTTAAAAATAAGAACTTGAAAATGTTTTCAGCTGGCGGTCGCGGTCATTTTTAGGCGGATGGAGCAGCATGGTTGTGTTTTCATTTGTATGAACAAATGTCTCAAAAACCCGTTATCAATCCCAGAACCCTGACTTGGAGCACTCTGCTAAAAAATTAAAAAAAAAATTTTGACGCTGTGATAAATCAATAAAATCTACCCGTTTCACTGCCTTAAAAGACAGATTCAGCCGGATTTCAGCACTAAAATCCTCCGGAAACCGGCCTGCTATTTTTTCCTCCCTGGGCTGCTGGAGGTCATTTTACCTCCTTTTAGTGTGCTAAAAGACCGGCTGGAGGTTGAGCCGGCCGGTCCACCGGTACCGGTACCGTGAAAAACACCGGTAATCCGGCACACCGGTATACAGGAGGATGAGCCGTCCAGATAAACATCCGTGAAAACATCATGACGTGACGTCACTGCACCGCGACTGTGACAAACGCGAAACATTAAATAAAGATAATAAAACATTAAATAAAGATAATGATCTTTCGTTTATATGTATGAACAAATGTCTCAAGAAAGTTATTGAATTTAAAAAAATAAAATAAAATAAAAACTACCTGGCATGCAATCCGCGGTGATCGCCGGAACCTATTTCCCGGTCACCGGGATTCTACCGGAGACGGCTCCTCTAGCTCCCGGACGGCTCAACCTCCTCTAGCTATGCTATCCTTCCGTTTTCAGCCCGCGGTCGCGGTCATTTTCACGCGGATTCAGCAGCATGGAGAGACAGGCTGATGGCACCACTGTTTAGCCACTTCATGCTCTCTTTTACGGACGTTTTCAGCTGGCGGTCGCGGTCATTTTTAGGCGGATGGAGCAGCATGGTTGTGTCGGTTCATTTTACGCCGTTTTAGTGTGCTAAAAGACCCGCTGTCACTCCCAGAGTTTACCCTGACTTGGAGCACTCTGCTGCGGGTGTTTTGACGCTGTGATGCCGGTCATTTTACGCCGTTTCACTGCCTTAAAAGACAGATTCAGCCGGTTTCAGCACTAAAATCCTCCGGAAAGCGCCTGCTATTTTTTTCCTCCCTGGGCTGCTGGAGGTCATTTTACGCCGTTTTAGTGTGCTAAAAGACCGGCTGGAGGTTGAGCCGGCCGGTCCACCGGTACCGGTACCGTGAAAAACACCGGTAATCCGGCACACCGGTATACAGGAGGAAACAAATGTCTCAATAAAGTTATTGAATTAAAAAAAAAAAAAAATTAAAATTAAAAAAAAAAATTAAAAATTAAAATTAAAAAATAAATAAATAAATAAAATCTACCCGGCATGCAATGCGCGGTGATCGCCAGGAACCTATTTCCCGGTCACCGGGATTCTACCGGGACGCCTCCTCTAGCTCCCAGACGGCTCAGCCTCCTCTAGCTATGCTAGCTATAGGAGGTTGAGCCGGCGATCCACGTACCGGTACCGTGAAAAACACCGGTAATCCGGCACACTGGTATACAGGAGGATGAGCCGTCCAGATAAACATCCGTGAAAACATCATGACGTGACGTCACTGCACCGCGACTGTGACAAACGCGAAACATTAAATAAAGATAATAAAACATTAAATAAAGATAATGATCTTTCGTTTATATGTATGAACAAATGTCTCAAGAAAGTTATTGAATTTAAAAAATAAAATAAAATAAAAACTACCTGGCATGCAATCCGCGGTGATCGCCGGAACCTATTTCCCGGTCACCGGGATTCTACCCGGGACGGCTCCTCTAGCTCCCGGACGGCTCAACCTCCTCTAGCTATGCTATCCTTCCGTTTTCAGCCCGCGGTGCATGTCATTTTCACGCGGATTCAGCAGCATGGAGAGACAGGCTGATGGCACCACTGTTTAGCCACTTCATGCTCTCTTTTACGGACGTTTTCAGCTGGCGGTCGCGGTCATTTTAGGCGGATGGAGCAGCATGGTTGTGTCAGTTCATTTTACG
>NW_026554516.1:0-402 GCF_027596085.1 Anoplopoma fimbria | reverse complement strand
GAGTATATATCCTTGAGATGTGTAAGCCACTCCCCTAGCAGTTAAGAGGACAATTGACCTATTGAAGCTAAAGCACACCTCTCAGAGCAGTTCCTGATTAAAGGCACAGGAGCATCAAACACAACAGAGCATCAAACACTTCCTGATTAGAGAATATCAGAACAGTAGAATCAACAGAATCAGCATCAGTCACTAACCCTTTTTTAAGCAGGCTTGGTACAGTTTAAGATCAATTTTAAGAAAGCAGAAAACCATATACTTAGTCTATCCTAGCAGAATCAAGTAGTTCAGTATCCCTCCAGAGTCAAAATACACTGGAGAAAGGTTTGTGTGGTCTGAGTATATATATCATTGAGATGTGTAAGCCACTCCCCCTAGCAGTTAAGAGGACAATTGACCTGT
>NW_026554515.1:0-1352 GCF_027596085.1 Anoplopoma fimbria | reverse complement strand
AAAACATGATACTTCCTTGTGTTTTCATGAAAACATGATACTTTCATCACTTTTAGATGCATTTACAGCTTTCCTGCTGCCAAAAGACGTTTCAGCCTTAAAATAACCCAAAAGTGTCTTTTCTGACAGGAAACCATACTTTACATGAGTTTCTTCAAGTAAGGGCCTCTGGACTCATAAGAACAAGTTTCCTTGTGTTTTCATGAAAACATGATACTTTCATCACTTTTAGATGCATTTACAGCTTTCCTGCTGCCAAAAGACGTTTCAGCCTTAAAATAACCCAAAAGTGTCTTTTCTGACAGGAAACCATACTTTACATGAGTTTCTTCAAGTAAGGGCCTCTGGACTCATAAGAACAAGTTTCCTTGTGTTTTCATGAAAACATGATACTTTCATCACTTTTAGATGCATTTACAGCTTTTCTGCTGCAAAAGACGTTTCAGCCTTAAAATAACCCAAAAGTGTCTTTTCTGACAGGAAACCATACTTTACATGAGTTTCTTCAAGTAAGGGCCTCTGGACTCATAATGTCAACAAGTTTCCTTGTGTTTTCATGAAAACATGATACTTTCATCACTTTTAGATGCATTTACAGCTTTCCTGCTGCCAAAAGACGTTTCAGCCTTAAAATAACCCAAAAGTGTCTTTTCTGACAGGAAACCATACTTTACATGAGTTTCTTCAAGTAAAGGCCTCAGGACTAATGTCAACTAGTTTCCTTGTGTTTTCATGAAAACATGATACTTTCATCACTTTTAGATGCATTTACAGCTTTCCTGCTGCCAAAAGACGTTTCAGCCTTAAAATAACCCAAAAGTGTCTTTTCTGACAGGAATTCATACTTTACATGAGTTTCTTCAAGTAAGGGCCTCTGGACTCATAATAACAAGTTTCCTTGTGTTTTCATGAAAACATGATACACATCACTTTTAGATGCATTTACAGCTTTTCTGCTGCAAAAAGACATTTCAGCCTTAAAATACCCCAAAAGTGTCTTTTCTGACAGGAAACCATACTTTACATGAGTTTCTTCAAGTAAGGGCCTCTGGACTCATAATAACAACATGAAAACATGATACTTCCTTGTGTTTTCTTTCATCACTTTTAGATGCATTTACAGCTTTTCTGCTGCAAAAAGACATTTCAGCCTTAAAATACCCCAAAAGTGTCTTTTCTGACAGGAAACCATACTTTACATGAGTTTCTTCAAGTAAGGGCCTCTGGACTCATAATAACAACAAGTTTCCTTGTGTTTTCATGAAAACATGATACTTTCATCACTTTTAGATGCATTTACAGCTTTCCTGCTGCCAAAAGACGTTTCAGCCTTAAAATAACCCAAAAGTGTC
>NW_026554514.1:0-406 GCF_027596085.1 Anoplopoma fimbria | reverse complement strand
TATTCTGATTTGATTAGTAATTGTTTGATTGAGGAGCCATTTTAGCCACTAATTTATTTGTTTAACTTTGATTTCAATGCATGCCTCTTCTGTATTACTTGCTCGAGATTTTGTGCCCTCTGCAGGTCAAAGGCTATAAATAGGAAGGAGACCGGGACTGAGAGCACACAGCTTTTTGACCTTGTCTCTGCTTGCTTGCTCGTTTTGATGCGCATGCTGCTCATTGTAAATTCTTTAGTTAATGCATCTGTAAAATCTTCCTTTTGGTCATTAAACCCCAACGATGTTTGGAACGCTCGATTTTTCGTGGATCTTCATTTTCTGGTTTATTGCAAGTAACCTATACAAGCGTCAAGGACTCCCTCAGTCGTCACCGAGTGACAAGGAAAAACTCAGGACAAATCAG
>NW_026554513.1:0-1068 GCF_027596085.1 Anoplopoma fimbria | reverse complement strand
GGATAATGTTCAATAATACATAGCTTACATGATTTCCATCAAGAAACTGGCTCTAAGCAGCAGTATTTGCAATTTCAGGTCATTTTCAGGTAAAACTGAAGTTATATGCAAATACTGCTGTTTAGTGTTTTTGGACCTTTAAAGTCATAAATAGCAGCGTTTGGCTGCTTTTGGCAGTATGTGTGGATAATGTTCAATAATACGTAGTTTACATGATTTCCATCAAGAAACTGGCTCTAAGCAGCTAAGCAGCAGGTCATTTTCAGGTAAAACTGAAGTTATATGCAAATACTGCTGCTGAGAGCCAGTTTCTTGATGGTAAAGTATGTATTTTGAACAATGTCCTACATTTCAGTCACTATCCTGCAGAAATGTGTTTTTGGAGCTCTAAAGTCATAAATAGCAGCGTTTGGCAGCTTTTGGCAGTATGTGTGGATAATGTTCAATAATACATAGCTTACATGATTTCCATCAAGAAACTGGCTCTAAGCAGCAGTATTTGCAATTTCAGGTCATTTTCAGGTAAAACTGAAGTTATATGCAAATACTGCTGTTTACAGCCAGTTTCTTGATGGCAAAGTATGTATTATTGAACATTATCCTACATTTCAGTCACTATCCTGCAGAAATGTGTTTTTGGACCTTTAAAGTCATAAATAGCAGCGTTTGGCTGCTTTTGGCAGTATGTGTGGATAATGTTCAATAATACGTAGTTTACATGATTTCCATCAAGAAACTGGCTCTAAGCAGCAGGTCATTTTCAGGTAAAACTGAAGTTATATGCAAATACTGCTGCTGAGAGCCAGTTTCTTGATGGTAAAGTATGTATTTTGAACATTGTCCGAAATTTCAGTTACTATCCTGCAGAAATGTGTTTTGGGAGCTTTAAAGTCATAAATAGCAGTATGTGTGGATAATGTTCAATAATACGTAGTTTACATGATTTCCATGAAGAAACTGGCTCTAAGCAGCAGTATTTGCAATTTCAGGTCATTTTCAGGTAAAACTGAAGTTATATGCAAATACTGCTGTTTACAGCCAGTTTCTTGATGGCAAAGTATGTATTAT
>NW_026554512.1:0-532 GCF_027596085.1 Anoplopoma fimbria | reverse complement strand
GACCACTTCGCTCTGCTGCCTCGGGGCGACTGGTTGCCCCGTCGCTCAGAGGTCCCTGCGGCCGATCCACCCGGTCACAGCTTTTTCTGTCCTGGCCCCTCAGTGGTGGAATGAACTCCCCACTGACGTCAGGACAGCAGAGTCGCTGCCCATCTTTAGGCGCAGGCTGAAAACTCACCTCTTCAGGAAGTACTACCGGAGCCTTCCTCGTAGCACTTATGGCACTCGTATTAGTTGCTGCACTTACTGTATTCGTATCAGTTCGCTGCACTTATTGAATTTGTATTTGTTTACTGCACTTATCCTATTCGTAGTAGTTTGTAGCACTTACTATATTCGGATTAGTCTGTTGCAATTATTGTTTTCGTAGTAATCTGCCTCTGCACTATACTTTTGCTCTGGCTTATACTTTGAGATGCTTGTTTAAGAAAGGAGATGCACTTATGACTTCTGGTGACTAGTAGTTCTCTTGAATACCTATGTTGAATACACTTCCTGTAAGTCGCTTTGGATAAAAGCGTCTGCTAAATGA
>NW_026554511.1:0-1672 GCF_027596085.1 Anoplopoma fimbria | reverse complement strand
CCCCTTTAACAGAGAGAAAAAAGGAAGAAACCTATGGGAGAACGACAGAGGAGGGATCCTTCTCCCAGGATGGACAGAATGCAATAGATGTCATGTGTACAGAATGAGCAGCATAACAGTTCTTAGATACAACGCATTCAATGTATATGACATAAATGATTCATATAATAAGACTACTTATAATAACAGCAGCAATTATTACAGTAGAATTATAGCCATGAAAATAGGGATAGTAATGTGACTAATAATAATAATCGAAGTAGCAGTGGGTGTCAGTCGGCTCACAGCAGGAGGCACGACTACGGTCCAGGTACCACAACGATTCATGGAAACCTGCAGAACGAGAAAGCAAAAGGGCTTCAGGGTGGAAGTAAAGCTAAAATGCGTAATGGTACAGGTAATAGTAATAGTAATGTGACTAGTAATAATAATAATAATGGTGGTAGCAGTCGGTGTCAGCAGGGCCGTAGCAGGATGCACGTCCACGGTCCAGGTACAGCCACGATTTATAGAAGCCTGCGAAGCGAGAAAGCACAAAGACTCCAGGGTAGAAGCAAGTCAATAAGCGTAATAGTACAGGCAATAATAATAGTAATGTGACTAATAATGATAGTGGTAGTAGTAGTGGGTGTCAGCAGGGCCTCAGTAGGTGGCACGATGACAGTCCAAATATAACCCCGATTCCTGGGAACCTGCGAGGCGAGAAAGCACAAGAACTCCGGGGAAGAAGCAAAATCAGTAATGTGCATAAATAGGAGATTAATAGATAAAGAAGGAGGGAGAGAAGAGGAGAGAGGAGCTCAGCGTATCCTAGGTAGTCCCCCGGCTGTCTAGGCACTAGTCACTGTTCATAATGTGGGAGAATGTGCTTCAAATGTTTTATTCATTGATGTTTGAGTTTGTTCTTTAAATAACTACTAAAAATGAAGCTCAAAGGTTTATTTCCTAGTGGTTCAGAGCTTTCAGCTGAAAGCTTTAAATCATTAGTAAGTGGACCTTTGAGTTTAGATTCTCTCCTCCATATATTGTTCCTGAAGGTCAAGAACAAACATACAGGAGCAGTACTGATATAAAAGTTATCTGCTGAAAAAAAACACACAGGAAATGGTCAACTGTACATTTGGACCACTTCTGTTTTTATTATATTTGAATTCATGCCTTCATTTGATATTTGACGTAGAAAGTGACAGAAAACAGACATAACCTGAGACTCCACTGTTACATGCTGTGTCTTAGACTGTTGGTCCACCACAACATTTAGACCTTCTAACCTCAGTTCAAACAGAACGAACTCAAGCTAAGCTGCCAAAAGAGACAGTAAAGGATACAATCAGCTCTCTTTAAAGGAGGACTTTTATTCTGAAGGAGCTGCAGGAAGTGTTGACTTTGTTATAAACAAACTACAGGCAGATCAATAAATGTTAAATAAGACAACCAGATAGGAGAAGCAGCTAATTAGTGTTTATGAAAGCAGGAGAGTTGAAATAAAAGAAGATTTTCATTACATACTGAACGCTGAATTCAAACAGAGAAGTAACAACACTTTCATTTATTCTCTGTCAATGTCTGAGCTTCTAGACACTTTTGTCCAAATCTGGATATTTAAACAACAATGAACAAATTATTTTAGTGATGAAGAAATGTCTCCACAGAGAAGAAGAGGAGTCATGTT
>NW_026554510.1:0-3266 GCF_027596085.1 Anoplopoma fimbria | reverse complement strand
TTTAAATATATATATTTTTTTAAAAGTTCATTTTTTTATTTATTTTTATTTTAAATATATATTTTTTGTGGACTTGGAGAAGGCCTTGACCGTGTCCCTCGGGGAGTCCTGTGGGGTACTGCGGGAATATGGGGTACCTGGTTCGTTACTACGAGCCATTCGGTCCTTGTATACCAAAGTGAGAGCTGTGTCCGGATACTCGGCACAAAGTCGAGCTTGTTCCCAGTGCGTGTTGGCCTCCGCCAGGGCTGCCCATTGTCACCAATCCTGTTTGTGATTTTCATGGACAGGATTTCAAGGCGCAGCCGGGGAGGAGAGTTTCCGGTTTGGGGACCTCCAGAATCACATCCCTGCTTTTTGCAGATGATGTGGTTCTGTTGGCTTCTTCAGAACGTGACCTTCAGCACGCACTGGGGCGGTTCACAGCCGAGTGTGAAGCGGCCGGGATGAGAGTCAGTACCTCCAAGTCTGAGGCCATGGTTCTCTTCCGGAAAACGGTGGATTGCACCCTCTGGGTTGGGAGTGAGTCACTGCCCCAAGCGAGGGAGTTCAAGTATCTCGGGATCTTATTCACGAGTGAGGGTAAAAATGGAGCGGGAGATGGACAGGCGGTTCGGTGCAGCGTCAGCAGTGATGCGGGCATTGTACCGGACCGTTTTGGTGAAGAAGGAGCTGAGCCGAAAGGCAAAGCTCTCGATTTACCAGTCCATCTACGTTCCAACCTCACCTATGGTCATGAGCTTTGGGTGGTGACCGAAAGAATGAGATCGCGAATACAAGCGGCCGAAATGAGCTTCCTTCGTAGGGTGGCTGGGCTCAGCCTTAGAGATAGGGTGAGGAGCTCAGACATCCGGAGGAGCTCGGAGTAGAGCGCTGCTCCTTCGCGTCGAAGGGGGCCAGCTGAGGTGGCTCGGGCATCTGATCAGGATGCCTCCTGGACGCCTCCCTTTAGAGGTTTTCCAGGCACGTCCAACTGGTAAGAGGCCCCGGGGTAGACCCAGAACACGCTGGAGAGATTATATATTCGTCTGGCCTGGGAACGCCTCGGGGTTCCCAGAGGAGCTGGAAAGTGTTGCTGGGGAGAAGGACGTCTGGAGGACCCTCCTTAGCTTGCTGCCCCGCGACCCGGCCCCGGATAAGCGGAAGGAAATGGATGGATGGATATATATTTTTTGAATATTCAGGGTTTTTAACTTTTTTATTTATATTTTTTAAATATTCATAGTTTTTCAACTTTTTATTTATATTTTTTTAAATATTCATAGTTTTTTTACTTTTTTATTTTAAATATATATATTTTTTAAATGTTCAGATTTTTTATTTTTTTTATTTTAAATATATAATTTTAAAATATTTATATATTTTTTAAATATTTATAGTTGTTTTTCTTTATTTTTTAAATATATATATTTTTTTAAATGTTCATTTTTTTGTTTTTTTTTTTATTTTAAATATATATATAATTTTTGAATATTCAGGGTTTTTTAACTTTTTTATTTATATTTTTTAAATATTCATAGTTTTTCAACTTTTTTATTTATATTTTTTAAATATTCATAGTTTTTTAACTTTTTTATTTTAAATATATATATTTTTTAAATGTTCATAGTTTTTTTATTTTATTTTTTTAATATATATATATATATATTTTAAATATTCATAGTATTTTTTCTTTTTTTTTTAAATATTTATTTTTTAAATATTTATAATTTTTTAAAATATTTATAGTTTTTTTTTTTTTTTTATTATTTAAATATGGTATATTTTTTAAATGTTCAGGTTTTTTATTATTTTTATTTTAAATATATAATTTTAAAATATTTATATATTTTTAAATATTTATAGTTTTTTTTCTTTATTTTTTTAAATATATATATATTTTTAAATGTTCAGGTTTTTTATTTTTTTTATTTTAAATATAAAATTTTTAAATATTTATATATTTTAGATATTCATTTACAGACTGAGCAGCTGAGACGGGAGGTCGGCTGGGCTCTGCCTGTGTGTCCGAGAGCCCGCGGCCCGCGGTCGAGGCGCTGTTGCCATAGCGACGATAAAATGTTATTATATATATATATAGATATATATATATATTAAATATTAGTACATTTTTATTTATTGAGACATTTGTTCATACATATAAACGAAAGATCATTATCTTTATTTAATGTTTTATTCTCTTTATTTAATTTTTCATTATCTTCATTTAATGGCATGGATACTGGACTACCTCACCAACCGTCCACAGTATGTGAGGATAAGGGAGTGTGAGTCAGATCGGGTGTCCTGCAGCACGGGGCCCCACAAGGAACCGTTCTGGCTCCATTCCTCTTCTCCATATACACATCAGACTTCACATACAACTCTGCTACCTGCCACCTGCAAAGTTCTCTGACGACTCTGCAATCGTCGGCCTCATCTCCGCAGGCGATGAGAGGGAATACAGAGAACTGAACCAGGACTTCATAGGATGGTGCCGGCGGAACCGCCTCCAGATCAACTCTGGTAAAACCAAAGAGCTGGTGGTGGACTTCCGCCGGGGAAAACACTGTCCTCCGGAACCAGTGAACATCCAGGGACAGGACATTGAGATTGTGCAATCTTATAAGTACCTGGGTGTTCACTTGAACAATAAACTGGACTGGACTAATCACTCAAATGCACTTTATAAAAAGGGTCAGAGCAGACTGTATCTGCTGAGGAGACTGAGGTCTTTTGGAGTGCAGGGAGCACTCCTGAAGACCTTTTTCAACTCTGTGGTGGCATCAGCCATTTTTTATGCAGTGGTCTGCTGGAGCAGCAGCATCTCAGCAGCCGACAAGAAGAGACTGAACAAGCTTGTCAGGAAGGCCAGCAGTGTGCTGGGGTGTCCACTGGATACGGTGGAGGTGGTGGGAGACAGGAGGGTGATGGCCAAGCTGTCATCCCTGATGAACAATACCTCCCACCCCATGCAGGACGCCCTGGCAGCTCTGTGCAGCTCCTTCAGCCACCGGCTGCTTCACCCCCGTTGTGTGAAGGAGAGGTACCGCAGGTCCTTCCTTCCTGCTGCTGTCAGGCTGCACAACCAACTCTGCTCCCAGCAGACCACATGACATTAATGACAATAAAAACACTGTGCAATAATGGTTAATAATGGTTAATATAGTTTTTTTTGTTTTTTTTCTGTCTGTAAATATTATATTTCAGTTATTGTGTTTTTCTACTGTTTTTATTGCTTATTTATAATACTTGTTTTTTTATTTTATTTTTATTTTTTATTTTCA
>NW_026554509.1:0-538 GCF_027596085.1 Anoplopoma fimbria | reverse complement strand
CGGTCATTTTCTCGCGGATGGAGCAGCATGGAGAGACAGGCTGATGGCACCACTGTTTCCCCACTCCATGCTCTCTCTTTACGGACGTTTTCAGCCGGCGGTCGCGGTCATTTTCTCGCGGATGGAGCAGCATGGAGAGACAGGCTGATGGCACCACTGTTTCCCCACTCCATGCTCTCTTTTTACGGACGTTTTCAGCCGGCGGTCGCGGTCATTTTCTCGCGGATGGAGCAGCATGGAGAGACAGGCTGATGGCACCACTCTTTACCCACTTCATGCACTCTTTTACGGACGTTTTCAGCCGGCGGTCGCGGTCATTTTCTCGCGGATGGAGCAGCATGGTTGTTTCGGTTCATTTTACGCCGTTTTAGTGTGCTAAAAGACCCGCTGTCACTCCCAGAGTTTACCCTGACTTGAAGCACTGTGCTGTGGTGTTTTGACGCTATGATGCAGGTCATTTTACGCCGTTTTAGCGTGCTAAAAGACCCGCTGTCACTCCCAGAGTTTACCCTGACTTGGAGCACTCTGCTGCGGGTGT
>NW_026554508.1:0-1424 GCF_027596085.1 Anoplopoma fimbria | reverse complement strand
CTTATTTGTAAGAAATATATTTACTGAGATAAATGGTGACGTGTCCAATACTTATTTTACCCGATGTATATATATCTGCATTCGCATTTTCACCTTTTATGTTCCCAAAAGACATTTCAGGCGGGGAATAGCTTAAAAGTGTATTCTAGAAAGAGCATCAGAACAGCAGATGTACCAGTTTCATGAGGTTTTCATTAAGACTTAATGCTTTCACCACTTAAAGCTGCATTTTCAACTTTTAGGCTCCCAAAAGAAGTTTCAGGCTGCGCAAAGCACAAAAGTGGCTTTTGTAAAAGAAAACATAGTTTACATGATTTTCTTCAAAAAAGTGCCTCAGAAGAGCAGGGTTTTCTAGTTTTTATGTTGATTTGATGACTACCTGATGTATTAAACACTTTACTGCCTAAAGGCGCATTTTTAACCTTTTAGGATCCAAAAGACGTTTCAGGCTTAGAAAAGCCCAAATGTGGATTTCCTGACAGAAAGCATAGTTTACATGATTTTCTTAGAGAAGGTGCCTCAGAATAGCTGATTTGCCAGTTTCATTATGTTTTCCTGAAAACCTGATGCTTTTACTACTTCACTGCCTAAAATTGCATTATTAGCTTTTAGGCTACCAAAAGACTTTTCAGGCTGAGAATAGCCCAAAAGTGGATTTCTGAAAGAAAACATAGTTTACCTGATTCTCTTCAACAAAGTTCTTCAGAACAGCAGATTTACCAGTTTGATGTTGATTTTATGAATACCTGATGTTTTCACCAATTTACTTCATAAAGCTGCATTTTCATCATTTAGTTTCCCAAAAGCTGCTTCAGGCTGAAATTGCCCCGAGTGGAATTTCTGAAAGAAAACATGGTAAATCTGCTGTCATGAGGCAAATGTCAGTCATGTAAACTATGTCATGACTCTTTCACAACTTTACTGCATTAGGTGCATTGTCACATTTTAAGCTTTACAAAATACTTTCAGGCTGAGAATAGTCATTTCAGGCTGAGAACAGCCCTAACGTGGATTTTGTGAAAGAAACACAGTATATAGTATTAGCTACCATTATCTATGACAAATGCGTTCACCTTTCCAACAGAAACTCAGAAGAAATAATTAGTAGGAAACAGTGATGAATGCGCTAACCTTATCGCAGAAATATAGGAGATACTAATAGCTAACGTTATCTGTGACAAATACATTCACCTTTCTCACAGAAACACAGAATATATTATTATTATATTATATTATTTTTCTGACAGAAGTAAAGTAGATATTGTTTGTTACCAGTAATATATGCATTAACCTTTAGACAGTCATACAGTAGATATAATTAGCCAAAAGTGATAGACACACATGGGAAAAGGTTAGCCATCAGGGCTCTCTTCCCAAAAGGGTTTATTTGAACCCAAACCACGCTCATTTCCTTAACCAAACCA
>NW_026554507.1:0-518 GCF_027596085.1 Anoplopoma fimbria | reverse complement strand
TATAGAAGAAAGGGCTGTCTGACAACTTCTCCCATGTGCTTCTGAGCTTCACTTAAACTTACTGGTCATATGGTCATGTGACAACAACAAAAATTAATTATAATGTTATAACGGCTGTAGTTTTACTTGGACCTACAGTACAGACACAAATGAGGAGAAAAATATAGTTGAAAAACAGTGACTTTATTGAAGTAAACGTTCATGAATGGTGCAATCTTATTCATTGAGAGTTCAGTTAGGTTCGGGGATGAGATTCCATGGATTCCGTAATACAGCAAGTGTTGCTGGGGGGAGACATAATTCTTGTTAGCAGAGGGACTGCAACAAACTGGGATTTCCAGTGAGTGAGATGGTTTGGTCAAAGGGAGGATAAACAGGAGGCTGGGATCTGCAGAACTGGAGATGACGACAAACTGAGTCAAAATAGATAAAAACCACAATTCTCAAAAAAGTAGTAAAGTGGCCTTAGCGAAATATCACAAGAGGTAAACGGACGATCTGGCAATGAGTGGAAGACT
>NW_026554506.1:0-541 GCF_027596085.1 Anoplopoma fimbria | reverse complement strand
GTCCAGACCTATTGTACGGGTCATGTGCATATAATCTGCTGCTAATCAAACACCTACATTTTTCACTATTGGATTGTAAAATACATAACTTTGAAGCAATTTAGTGTTAGGAAATCCTATATTAATTACACTCTATAACTATGTTGACATTATCCTGTTTGACACTGCAATTCTAATTCTAATAAAATTCTAAATTGGAGGTTAATTTGTCTCTGTATATAATAAGGTCAGTGAGAAGTTACAGCAGGCGTGTCATGGCTAACTTACTTCTTTTGGATATAATATTCTTTAGCTAAGCTTCATGATGGTGACTCCCCCTTGAACCCCTCCCGTCGTCATTGATCGCATTGAGAAACGTGAAGTTAGCGAAGACAGGGGCCATAGTTAACTGCATCCCCGGGGCCAGAGCGGGCGACATAGAATCCCATTTGAAACTGCTGGCTAAGGCTAAACGTAAATACAGTACAATTGTTATTCACATCGGCGGTAATGACACCCGATTACGTCGCTCGGAGGTCACTAAATTGGAATCGGTGTGTTC
>NW_026554505.1:0-1125 GCF_027596085.1 Anoplopoma fimbria | reverse complement strand
ATGACCGGGGTTTAACGTGGAGCCCGGTAACGATGACGTTGTTAATCCTAGTGTACTGCTCCAGGTCAGACACTCTGCTTTCCAGATGGATAATTCGTTTATCCTTTTCCTCGCTCTGCATCCGCAACACTTTTATCTCCCCGGCCAGGTCTAGGATGTCTCTCTGCTGTTTCCTCATCGCGGCTACTTCGCCGGATAGGAAGTCGAGAGACCTTTTTATGTCCTCGGCTTCTTCGGCCGAAAAAGCCTTCTTCGGACCCATTTCTTGGCAGCGTTGTTCGTAATTCTGCAACAATGTCTTCCAAAGAAATTGATCAATCAGTAGTGTCTCTTTCTAATGAATACAGTGGATGGGCAGATTGTAATGTTTCATCAGGGAGAGGTTGCGTTGGTTAAAATATATTATTTACCTGAACCAGATCATTCATATTATGTCATCTATAGTGTTTATAGCAGATTACCAGTGTGTTTTCTTGCCAGATTTGCTCTGGCACACAGAGAAAAGAGACCCGACACCGGAACTATGGCTGACAATCACGAGCCACAATCACGAGTATGCGTCGTGGAGCTCTGCCCCACGATGCATACTCTGTGAACCGCCCAGTTGGTTGGAAAGGACGCGCTTCCCTCCAAATGGCTGCAGAGTCGAAGAAATCAGACTCAGTGTGACTATGAAGAGAGTGTGACTATAAATACAGTTGTATGTTCACCCCTTTACTTTTGACTTGATGGATCCCACCCATGGTCAATATAATGTCAGGACAACATAAAAACAGGTTAAAGGCAGAAAACCAGTCATTTTTCCTTTTACCTTTTAGTAGTGTAGCAGTGTTTTTGGCCACCCTAAACCTCTGGTTTAGTTGGCCAGATTAATCAAGGGGCAGACACATTGCCGGCTTGAGTTACGGCAATTCTATTCTCTGTCACTACTTCATCTCCAGTTCTAACAGGAGATAAAGGATCGGTCAAAGATGATATAAGAGGTATGTGATTGGACAAAGCACGTCCAAACCAGTTATGATATGGATTATAGGGACGGGCACCAGAGTTAATCTTTGATTTGGTGAACCCTGAAGTTGCCCTTCAATTAAGCATTGTAGTGATAGCAAATCCAGATAAGATAGT
>NW_026554504.1:0-856 GCF_027596085.1 Anoplopoma fimbria | reverse complement strand
CACACAAAATAGTTGAGATAAACGCAAAACTAAATAAGTAATCAAATCAAAAGAAAACAAACAATGCACACAAAATAGTTGAGATAAGCACAGAATTAAATAAGTAATCAAACCAAAAGAAAACAAACATGCAAATAATTAAAACACACATTAACACTCATGCACACACGGATGGGGGGAAACCCCGGTTAAAAGACACACTGGATGAGCACCCTTGGTAGGGGGGGTGCGCCGCAGCGACAGGCGGCAGTAGGCACGAGGTGCCAGCCGGAGCAAAGCACGTGACGTAAACAAAGCGGCGTGCAGCAGCAGTGAAGCGGAGTAGCGTGGGAAGACAATATCAGCCTGGCAAAGCAGCAGCGAAGCGGTGAGAAGGTAATATCAGCCTGGCAAAGCAGCAGCGAAGCGGAGTAGCAGGGGAAGACAATATCAGCCTGGCAAAGCAGCAGCGACCCCAATGAGCTGATTGCAGTTGGTCCTGTTTACGAACATGATGTTAGTGTGGCTACATAAAACAGAAATGCTACAGTTGTTTGCTATGCTAACACATACCTGTTTACGACCAAACACGGGCACACACACACACACACTCGCGTTCACACAGGAGGAGGGAGGGAGAGAGGGCTCCGGCCGTCATCAGCGTTTACACCATGGCTCGCACGAAAACCCTGAAGCAGCAACAAATAGTCGCCCTATCGGACCAGACTACCTTTTGGCCCGGAAGTGACGCGCAAGTGACAGGAGCGCCAAAAGAAGAGGCAGGTGGAGGATGGCTGCTTTTATACCGCCCACATCATGACGGCCACTAGTGGTACTTAACCGTGACTAACATGGATAGCACCTCTATCCTGCTACA
>NW_026554503.1:0-737 GCF_027596085.1 Anoplopoma fimbria | reverse complement strand
AGTGCATGAAGTGGGGAAACAGTGGTGCCATCAGCCTGTCTCTCCATGCTGCTCCATCCGCGAGAAAATGACCGCGACCGCCGGCTGAAAACGTCCGTAAAAGAGAGCATGGAGTGGGGAAACAGTGGTGCCATCAGCCTGTCTCTCCATGCTGCTCCATCCGCGAGAAAATGACCGCGACCGCCGGCTGAAAACGTCCGTAAAGAGAGAGCATGGAGTGGGGAAACAGTGGTGCCATCAGCCTGTCTCTCCATGCTGCTCCATCCGCGAGAAAATGACCGCGACCGCCGGCTGAAAACGTCCGTAAAAGAGTGCATGAAGTGGGTAAAGAGTGGTGCCATCAGCCTGTCTCTCCATGCTGCTCCATCCGCGAGAAAATGACCGCGACCGCCGGCTGAAAACGTCCGTAAAGAGAGTGCATGAAGTGGGGAAACAGTGGTGCCATCAGCCTGTCTCTCCATGCTGCTCCATCCGCGAGAAAATGACCGCGACCGCCGGCTGAAAACGTCCGTAAAGAGAGTGCATGGAGTGGGAAACAGTGGTGCCATCAGCCTGTCTCTCCATGCTGCTCCATCCGCGAGAAAATGACCGCGACCGCCGGCTGAAAACGTCCGTAAAGAGAGTGCATGAAGTGGGGAAACAGTGGTGCCATCAGCCTGTCTCTCCATGCTGCTCCATCCGCGAGAAAATGACCGCGACCGCCGGCTGAAAACGTCCGTAAAGAGAGAGCATGGAGT
>NW_026554502.1:0-788 GCF_027596085.1 Anoplopoma fimbria | reverse complement strand
TGTGTAAACAGTGGTGCCATCAGCCTGCCTCTCCATGCTGCTCCATCCGCGAGAAAATGACCGCGACCGCCGGCTGATGGAGTGTGGAAACAGTGGTGCCATCAGCCTGTCTCTCCATGCTGCTCCATCCGCGAGAAAATGACCGCGACCGCCGGATGAAAACGTCCGTAAAAGAGAGAGCATGAAGTGGGGAAACAGTGGTGCCATCAGCCTGCCTCTCCATGCTGCTCCATCCGCGAGAAAATGACCGCGACCGCCGGCTGAAAACGTCCGTAAAAGAGAGCATGGAGTGGGGAAACAGTGGTGCCATCAGCCTGCCTCTCCATGCTGCTCCATCCGCGAGAAAATGACCGCGACCGCCGGCTGAAAACGTCCGTGAAAGAGAGAGCATGGAGTGGGGAAACAGTGGTGCCATCAGCCTGTCTCTCCATGCTGCTCCATCCGCGAGAAAATGACCGCGACCGCCGGCTGAAAACGTCCGTAAAAGAGTGCATGAAGTGGGGAAACAGTGGTGCCATCAGCCTGTCTCTCCATGCTGCTCCATCCGCGAGAAAATGACCGCGACCGCCGGCTGAAAACGTCCGTAAAATAGTGCATGAAGTGGGGAAACAGTGGTGCCATCAGCCTGTCTCTCCATGCTGCTCCATCCGCGAGAAAATGACCGCGACCGCCGGCTGAAAACGTCCGTAAAAGAGTGCATGAAGTGGGGAAACAGTGGTGCCATCAGCCTGTCTCTCCATGCTGCTCCATCCGCGAGAAAATGACCGCGACCGCCGGCTGAAAACGTC
>NW_026554501.1:0-417 GCF_027596085.1 Anoplopoma fimbria | reverse complement strand
TCATAAAAAGGTCATAGTATAGTATGTCGAAAAATTCATAAAAAGGTCATAGTATAGTATGTCGAAAAAAGTCAAAAAAGTCATCGCATAGTATGTCGAAAAAAGCCATAAAAAAGTCATAGTATAGTATGTTAATATTAATGAAGCCTTCGTTAGTCCAACAATGACAAATTACAATTATCTGCATTTAACCCATCACAGAGGAGCAGTGGGATGCCTGGGGAGCAACTGGGGTTAGGTGTCTCGCTCAAGGACACCTCTGCATGTTGACTGAAGAGGGGTTCAACCACCAACCTCGTGGTTACGGGATGAGCGCTCTACCTGGCGTGCCTCAGCCACCCTTTTGAATAAATTCATAAAAAGGTCATAGTATAGTATGTCGAATAAAGCCTAAGTGTAGTATGTTGAAAAAAGGTC
>NW_026554500.1:0-597 GCF_027596085.1 Anoplopoma fimbria | reverse complement strand
TCATGAATATTGTGCCTACCAAGGGCCTTTTAAAGATACTATATCACCACGCTTTGCTCTTTCGTCTATACAGGGAGCGCCTGCAGATTTCCAGACACACTCACAGCTTTTAAATGTCAAATCAGAATGTACAAAGTGGCTATAAGGATCACAAATGTAGTGCAGTAAAAATATTAATATTTACTGTTGAAATGTAGAATACGTTAGCATAAAATTGAAAAGAAAATGATCGATGAGCTTAGGAATGATGAAAGCCATCATTTAACTGGATTTGTGTCATTTCTATACCGGCAAGTCATGATCTAGCTATATCCTTCCCACCCTGTCGGTGTCCACTGAAAAAGCAGCAGCGCCCTCTGCTTTTTGTAAAGAGGAGTGAAAAAAAGCTTACAGCACCTGGTATTCCCAGGCGGTCTCCCATCCAAGTACTGACCAGGCCCGACCCTGCTTGGCTTCCGAGATCAGACGAGATCGGGCGTGTTCAGGGTGGTATGGCCATAAGCAAATATTGTGCCTACAAAGGGCCTTTTAAAAGATACTATATCACCACGCTTTGCTCTGTCGTCTATACAGGGGCGCCTGCAGATTCCAGACACA
>NW_026554499.1:0-703 GCF_027596085.1 Anoplopoma fimbria | reverse complement strand
GGTTATAATCAGCATTTCTCTTCCTCCAAACACGGCGAGTTGAGTTGATGCCAAATAGCTCGATTTTGGTCTCATCTGACCACATTACCTTCTCCCAAGCCTTCTCTGAATCATTCATGTGTTCATTGGCAGACTTCAGACGGGCCTGTACATGTGCCTTCTTGAGCAGGGGGACCTTGCGGGCGCTGCAGGATTTTAATCCATTACGGCGTAGTGTGTTACCAATGGTTTTCTTGGTGACTGTGGTCCCAGCTGTCTTGAGATCATTAACAAGTTCCTCCCGTGTAGTTCTGGGCTGATCCCTCACCTTTCTCATGATCATCGATACCCCACGAGGCCAGATCTTGCGTGGAGCCCCAGACCGAGGGCGATTGATGGTCATTTTGTGTTTCTTCCATTTCCGAATAATCGCACCAACAGTTGTCTCCTTCTCACCGAGCTGCTTTCCGATGGTCTTGTAGCCCATTCCAGCCTTGTGCAGGTCTACAATCTTTGCCCCGACGTCCTTAGACAGCTCTTTGGTCTTGCCCATGGTGGAGAGGTTGGAATCTGATTGATTGATTCTGTGGACAGGTGTCTTTTATACAGGTAATGAACTGAGACGGATGTCTTTCATACAGGTAACGAGTTGAGATTACTTTCTTAAAGTGAAAGGACTAATCTAACCGGTATGTGGGAGCCAGAATTCTTGCTGGTTGGTAGG
>NW_026554498.1:0-920 GCF_027596085.1 Anoplopoma fimbria | reverse complement strand
GGTACCGGTGGACCGGCCGGCTCAACCTCCTCTAGCTGAGCCGTCTGGGAGCTAGAGGAGGCGTCCCGGTAGAATCCCGGTGACCGGGAAATAGGTTCCGCGATCACCGCGCATTGCATGCCGGGTAGATTTTTTTTTAAAAAAATTTTTTTTAAATTCAATAACTTTATTGAGACATTTGTTCATACATATAAAACACAATATATTTATATATATATATGTATATATTTACATTTTCAAGTTCTTATTTTTAAGATCTTAAGTTGATGCCACGAAGGCTGAAACATCATCTATTATCTTTATTTAATGTTTATTCTATTTATTTAATGTTTTATTCTCTTTGTTTAATGTTTTAATATCTTTATTTAATGTTTAATCTATTTATTTAATGTTTCATTCTCTTTATTAAATGTTTCATTCTCTTTATTTAATGTTTTATTATCTTCATTTAATGTTTTATTCTCTTTATTTAATGTTTTAATATCTTTATTTAATGTTTTATTCTATTTATTTAATGTCTCTTTACCGTCTCTCTCTCTACCCGTCTGTTTTCACGGATGTTTCACTGACGGCTCATCCTCCTGTATACTGCAGCCGGATTACCGGTGTTTTTCACAGTACCGGTACCGGTGGACAGCCGGCTCCCAACCTCCTATAGCTAGCATAGCTAGAGGAGGTTGAGCCGCCCGGGAGCTAGAGGAGCCGTCCAGTCGTCCCGGTGACCGGGAAATAGGTTCCGGCGTCACCGCGCATTGCATGCCGGGTAGATTTTTTTTATTTTTTAAATTCAATAACTTTTTTGAGACATTTGTTCATACATATAAAACACCATATATTTATATATATATATATATATATATATATGTATATATTTAAATTTTCAAGTTCTTATTTTTAAGATCTTAAGTTGATGCTGCCGA
>NW_026554497.1:0-4271 GCF_027596085.1 Anoplopoma fimbria | reverse complement strand
ATACTTTACATGAGTTTCTTCAAGTAAGGGCCTCTGGACTCATAATAACAAGTTTCCTTGCATGAGTTTCTTCATTTAAGGGCCTCTGGACTTATTTTAACAAGTTTCCTTGTGTTTTCATGAAAACATGATACTTTCATCACTGTTACGTGTGTGGTTGTTTTCCTGTGTCTCCCCTCTCATTCTCTGCAAGTCTCACACCATTGGCTGTTCCTCCACCATAGTCCAACCCCCTGTCCAATCTGGGAGCTGTCTGTTGGCCAATCAGTGTCATCAGGCCTTGATAACTTGCACCTGTTTGTCTCCATTGAAGGAGGCCATTGTCTGCCTGTGTGTTTGGCTGTGTCATGCTGTTGCCTTTTGTTTGTGAGATGCCATAGGGGTTTAGGTGAATAGGTAAGATACCCTTGGGTTTACACTACCATCACGTAGATTTACTCTGCTATCACATCAGGTTAGAAGCGGGGCCACCCTCTGTATGTATTAGCTAGGTTGTATGTGTGCACTAGTTAGTTGTCACTTTATCTTGTTTTCTTTGATTTGGCTCCGCTTATAGTTCCCTATTCCCCTTGGCGGAACGCCCGCCAAATAAACACACTTATGTACCAAGTTTGCTGTTGTGCCCTGTTTTTGTTGTTCTCCCAGCCAGTCTAACAGTAACATGTGTTATGGCTCCCCTACTCCCCCCCCCTAGACGTAGCAAGCTAACATCCTGGAGCCGTAACAATCACTTTTAGATGCATTTACAGCTTTTCTGCTGCCAAAAGACGTTTCAGCCTTAAAATACCCCAAAAGTGTCTTTTCTGACAGGAAACCATAGTTTACATGAGTTTCTTCAAGTAAGGGCCTCTGGACTTATTTTAACAAGTTTCCTTGTGTTTTCATGAAAACTGTATGATACTTTCATCACTTTTAGATGCATTTACAGCTGTTTTTCTGCTACCAAAAGACGTTTCAGCCTTAAAATACCCCAAAAGTGTCTTTTCTGACAGGAAACCATACTTTACATGAGTTTCTTCAAGTAAGGGCCTCTGGACTTATTTTAACAAGTTTCCTTGTGTTTTCATGAAAACATGATACTTTCATCACTTTTAGATGCATTTACAGCTGTAAAAAAAAAAAAAAAGCTTTTCTGCTACCAAAAGACGTTTCAGCCTTAAAATACCCCAAAAGTGTCTTTTCTGACAGGAAACCATACTTTACATGAGTTTCTTCAAGTAAGGGCCTCTGGACTTATTTTAACAAGTTTCCTTGTGTTTTCATGCTGCTTTCATCACTTTTAGATGCATTTACAGCTTTTCTGCTACCAAAAGACGTTTCAGCCTTAAAATACCCCAAAAGTGTCTTTTCTGACAGGAAACCATACTTTACATGAGTTTCTTCATTTAAGGGCCTCTGGACTTATTTTAACAAGTTTCCTTGTGTTTTCATGAAAACATGATACTTTCATCACTTTTAGATGCATTTACAGCTTTTCTGCTGCCAAAAGACGTTTCAGCCTTAAAATACCCCAAAAGTGTCTTTTCTGACAGGAAACCATACTTTACATGAGTTTCTTCAAGTAAGGGCCTCTGGACTCATAATAACAAGTTTCCTTGTGATTTCATGAAAACATGATACTTTCATCACTTTTAGATGCATTTACAGCTTTTCTGCTGCCAAAAGACGTTTCAGCCTTAAAATACCCCAAAAGTGTCTTTTCTGACAGGAAACCATACTTTACATGAGTTTCTTCAAGTAAGGGCCTCTGGACTCATAATAACAAGTTTCCTTGTGTTTTCATGAAAACATGATACTTTCATCACTTTTAGATGCATTTACAGCTTTTCTGCTGCCAAAAGACGTTTCAGCCTTAAAATACCCCAAAAGTGTCTTTTCTGACAGGAAACCATACTTTACATGAGTTTCTTCAAGTAAGGCCTCTGGACTCATAATAACAAGTTTCCTTGTGTTTTCATGAAAACATGATACTTTCATCACTTTTAGATGCATTTACAGCTTTTCTGCTGCCAAAAGACGTTTCAGCCTTAAAATACCCCAAAAGTGTCTTTTCTGACAGGAAACCATAGTTTACATGAGTTTCTTCAAGTAAGGGCCTCTGGACTCATAATAACAAGTTTCCTTGTGATTTCATGAAAACATGATACTTTCATCACTTTTAGATGCATTTACAGCTTTTCTGCTGCCAAAAAACGTTTCAGCCTTAAAATACCCCAAAAGTGTCTTTTCTGACAGGAAACCATACTTTACATGAGTTTCTTCAAGTAAGGGCCTCTGGACTCATAATAACAAGTTTCCTTGTGATTTCATGAAAACATGATACTTTCATCACTTTTAGATGCATTTACAGCTTTTCTGCTGCCAAAAGACGTTTCAGCCTTAAAATACCCCAAAAGTGTCTTTTCTGACAGGAAACCATACTTTACATGAGTTTCTTCAAGTAAGGGCCTCTGGACTTATTTCAACAAGTTTCCTTGTGTTTTCATGAAAACATGATACTTTCATCACTTTTAGATGCATTTACAGCTTTTCTGCTGCCAAAAGACGTTTCAGCCTTAAAATACCCCAAAAGTGTCTTTTCTGACAGGAAACCATACTTTACATGAGTTTCTTCAAGTAAGGGCCTCTGGACTCATAATAACAAGTTTCCTTGTGTTTTCATGAAAACATGATACTTTCATCACTTTTAGATGCATTTACAGCTTTTCTGCTGCCAAAAGACGTTTCAGCCTTAAAATACCCCAAAAGTGTCTTTTCTGACAGGAAACATACTTTACATGAGTTTCTTCAAGTAAGGGCCTCTGGACTCATAATAACAAGTTTCCTTGTGATTTCATGAAAACATGATACTTTCATCACTTTTAGATGCATTTACAGCTTTTCTGCTGCCAAAAGAGCGTTTCAGCCTTAAAATACCCCAAAAGTGTCTTTTCTGACAGGAAACCATACTTTACATGAGTTTCTTCAAGTAAGGGCCTCTGGACTCATAATAACAAGTTTCCTTGTGTTTTCATGAAAACATGATACTTTCATCACTTTTAGATGCATTTACAGCTTTTCTGCTGCCAAAAGACGTTTCAGCCTTAAAATACCCCAAAAGTGTCTTTTCTGACAGGAAACCATACTTTACATGAGTTTCTTCAAGTAAGGGCCTCTGGACTCATAATAACAAGTTTCCTTGTGTTTTCATGAAAACATGATACTTTCATCACTTTTAGATGCATTTACAGCTTTTTCTGCTGCAAAAGACGTTTCAGCCTTAAATACCCCAAAAGTGTCTTTTCTGACAGGAAACCATAGTTTACATGAGTTTCTTCAAGTAAGGGCCTCTGGACTCATAATAACAAGTTTCCTTGTGTTTTCATGAAAACATGATACTTTCATCACTTTTAGATGCATTTACAGCTTTTCTGCTGCCAAAAGAGCGTTTCAGCCTTAAAATACCCCAAAAGTGTCTTTTCTGACAGGAAACCATACTTTACATGAGTTTCTTCAAGTAAGGGCCTCTGGACTCATAATAACAAGTTTCCTTGTGTTTTCATGAAAACATGATACTTTCATCACTTTTAGATGCATTTACAGCTTTTTCTGCTCACAAAAGTCGTTTCAGCCTTAAAATACCCAAAAGTCTTTTCTGAAAGATTCCTTTTCTTTACATGAGTTTCTTCAAGTAAGGGCCTCTGGACTCATAATAACAAGTTTCCTTGTGTTTTCATGTAAATGCATCACTTTTAGATGCATTTACAGCTTTTCTGCTGCAAAGAGCGTTTCAGCCTTAAAATACCCCAAAAGTGTCTTTTCTGACAGGAAACCATACTTTACATGAGTTTCTTCAAGTAAGGGCCTCTGGACTCATAATAACAAGTTTCCTTGTGTTTTCATGAAAACATGATACTTTCATCACTTTTAGATGCATTTACAGCTTTTCTGCTGCCAAAAGACGTTTCAGCCTTAAAATACCCCAAAAGTGTCTTTTCTGACAGGAAACCATACTTTACATGAGTTTCTTCAAGTAAGGGCCTCTGGACTCATAATAACAAGTTTCCTTGTGATTTCATGAAAACATGATACTTTCATCACTTTTAGATGCATTTACAGCTTTTCTGCTGCCAAAAGACGTTTCAGCCTTAAAATACCCCAAAAGTGTCTTTTCTGACAGGAAATCATACTTTACATGAGTTTCTTCAAGTAAGGGCCTCTGGACTCATTTTAACAAGTTTCCTTGTGTTTTCATGAAAACATGATACTTTCATCACTTTTAGATGCATTTA
>NW_026554496.1:0-999 GCF_027596085.1 Anoplopoma fimbria | reverse complement strand
TTGTCTCTTTGTTTGTCTCTCTCTCTCTCTGTTTGTCTCTCTATTTGTCTCTCTGTCTCTCTGTTTGTCTCTCTGTCTGTCTCTCTGTTTGTCTGTTTGTCTCTCTGTCTGTCTCTCTGTTTGTCTCTCTGTTTGTCTCTCTGTCTCTCTGTTTGTCTCTCTGTCTGTCTCTCTGTTTGTCTCCCTGTCTGTTTGTCTCTCTGTCTCTCTCTCTGTCTCTCTGTTTGTCTCCCTGTCTGTCTGTCTCTCTGTTTGTCTCTCTGTCTCTCTGTTTGTCTCTCTGTCTCTCTGTTTGTCTCTCTGTCTCTCTGTCTCTCTGTTTGTCTCTCTGTTTGTCTCTCTGTCTCTCTGTCTCTCTGTCTCTCTGTCTGTCTCTCTGTTTGTCTCTCTGTCTCTCTGTTTGTCTCTCTGTCTGTCTGTCTCTCTGTTTGTCTCTCTGTCTCTCTGTCTCTCTCTCTGTCTCTCTCTCTGTCTCTCTGTCTGTCTCTCTGTCTGTCTGTCCGTCTCTCTCACACACAGCGCTCTGTGCAGCAGAGGGGGCGGGGCTTCAGGGCCTGATGTGGTGATTTGGGGCTCCAGACAAACACTGTCCTGCTTCAGTTTTCACCTTTTCTCTAACTGTGAATGTTACTATCGGCAGTGGTAGAAGAAGTACTCAAAAGCTTTTTTCTGAAATGAAATGATGAACTATTTATAGTGAAATGATTCAAACTGCATTCTGATAGAGAGGAATCATCAGCACAATGTACTTAAATATACTTAACTCTGTTTAAGGGTGAGCTTTCAATTCTAATATGATGCTGCATGGTTCCATGAATCATAATGCATCATATTTTAATTGTTGTATTTGATGAATCAAATCTGAATTTGCACCATAACCAATGTTTGACTCTGAGTACATAAAACTAGTAGTTTACATAGTAGTTGCAGCTTTTTAAAGAGATCCGGGGGCCTTCTTTAAGTTTATATCAATTTCAGGGTACAAAGAGATAGAATATT
>NW_026554495.1:0-4547 GCF_027596085.1 Anoplopoma fimbria | reverse complement strand
AATCTACCCGGCATGCAATGCGCGGTGATCGCCGGAACCTATTTCCCGGTCACCGGGATTCTACCGGGACGCCTCCTCTAGCTCCCAGACGGCTCAACCTCCTCTAGCTATGCTAGCTATAGGAGGTTGAGCCTGCGCGGTGATCGCGGAACCTATTTCCCGGTCACCGGGATTCTACCGGGACGGCTCCTCTAGCTCCCGGACGGCTCAACCTCCTCTAGCTATGCTATCCTTCCGTTTTCAGCCCGCGGTCGCAATCATTTTCACGCGGATTCAGCAGCATGGAGAGACAGGCTGATGGCACCACTGTTTAGCCACTTCATGCTCTCTTTTACGGACGTTTTCAGCCGGCGGTCGCGGTCATTTTTTAGTGTGCTAAAAAGACCCGCTGTCACTCCCAGAGTTTACCCTGACTTGGAGCACTCTGCTGCGGGTGTTTTGACGCTGTGATGCCGGTCATTTTACGCCGTTTCACTGCCTTAAAAGACAGATTAAGCCGGATTTCAGCACTAAAATCCTCCGGAAAGCGCCTGCTATTTTTTCCTCCCTGGGCTGCTGGAGGTCATTTTACGCCGTTTTAGTGTGCTAAAAGACCGGCTGGAGGTTGAGCCGGCCGGTCCACGGTACCGGTACCGTGAAAAACACCGGTAATCCGGCACACCGGTATACAGGAGGATGAGCCGTCCAGATAAACATCCGTGAAAACATCATGACGTGACGTCACTGCACCGCGACTGTGACAAACGCGAAACATTAAATAAAGATAATAAAACATTAAACAAAGATATTAAAACATTAAATAAAGATATTAAAACATTAAATAAAGAGAATGAAACATTAAATAAATAGAATAAAACATTAAATAAAGATATTAAAACATTAAACAAAGAGAATAAAACATTAAATGAAGATAATAAAACATTAAATAAAGAGAATGAAACATTAAATAAAGAGAATATAACATTTAATAAAGATAATGAAACATTAAATAAATAGAATAAAACATTAAATAAAGATAATAGATGATGTTTCAGCCTTCGTGGCATCAACTTAAGATCTTAAAAATAAGAACTTGAAAATGTAAATATATACATATATATATATATATATATATATATATATATATATAAATATATTGTGTTTTATATGTATGAACAAATGTCTCAATAAAGTTATTGAATTAAAAAAAAAAAAAAAAAATTAAAATTAAAAAAAAAAAATTAAAAAAAAATTAAAATTAAAAAATAAATAAATAAATAAAATCTACCCGGCATGCAATGCGCGGTGATCGCCGGAACCTATTTCCCGGTCACCGGGATTCTACCGGGACGCCTCCTCTAGCTCCCAGACGGCTCAACCTCCTCTAGCTATGCTAGCTATAGGAGGTTGAGCCGGCTGATCCACGGTACCGGTACCGTGAAAAACACCGGTAATCCGGCACACCGGTATACAGGAGGATGAGCCGTCCAGATAAACATCCGTGAAAACATCATGACGTGACGTCACTGCACCGTGACTGTGACAAACGCGAAACATTAAATAAAGATAATAAAACATTAAATAAAGATAATGATCTTTCGTTTATATGTATGAACAAATGTCTCAAGAAAGTTATTGAATTTAAAAAAATAAAATAAAATAAAAACTACCCGGCATGCAATGCGCGGTGATCGCGGAACCTATTTCCCGGTCACCGGGATTCTACCGGGACGGCTCCTCTAGCTCCCGGACGGCTCAACCTCCTCTAGCTATGCTATCCTTCCGTTTTCAGCCCGCGGTCGCGTCATCATTTTCACGCGGATTCAGCAGCATGGAGAGACAGGCTGATGGCACCACTGTTTAGCCACTTCATGCTCTCTTTTACGGACGTTTTCAGCCGGCGGTCGCGGTCATTTTTAGGCGGATGGAGCAGCATGGTTGTTTCGGTTCATTTACGCCGTTTTAGTGTGCTAAAAGACCCGCTGTCACTCCCAGAGTTTACCCTGACTTGGAGCACTCTGCTGCGGGTGTTTTGACGCTGTGATGCCGGTCATTTTACGCCGTTTCACTGCCTTAAAAGACAGATTAAGCCGGATTTCAGCACTAAAATCCTCCGGAAAGCGCCTGCTATTTTTTCCTCCCTGGGCTGCTGGAGGTCATTTTACGCCGTTTTAGTGTGCTAAAAGACCGGCTGGAGGTTGAGCCGGCCGGTCCACGGTACCGGTACCGTGAAAAACACCGGTAATCCGGCACACCGGTATACAGGAGGATGAGCCGTCCAGATAAACATCCGTGAAAACATCATGACGTGACGTCACTGCACCGCGACTGTGACAAACGCGAAACATTAAATAAAGATAATAAAACATTAAACAAAGATCAATGCGCGGTGATCGCGGAACCTATTTCCCGGTCACCGGGATTCTACCGGGACGCCTCCTCTAGCTCCCAGACGGCTCAACCTCCTCTAGCTATGCTAGCTAGCCCGCGGTCGGAGGATTGAGCAGCATGGAGAGACCGGCTGATGGCACCGTGTTTAACACCGGTAATCCGGCACACGGTATACAGGAGGATGAGCCGTCCAGATAAACATCCGTGAAAACATCATGGTTGTTTCGTCACTGCACCGCCGTTTTACTGTGACAAACCCGCATTAAATAAAGATTTAAAACATTAAATAAAGATAATGATCTTTGTTTATATGTATGAACAAATGTCTCAAGAAAGTTATTGAATTTAAAAAAATAAAATAAAATAAAAACTACCCGGCATGCAATGCGCGGTGATCGCCTGAACCTATTTCCCGGTCACCTGGGATTCTACGGGTGTGCTCCTCTAGCTCCCGGACGGCTCAACCTCCTCTAGCTATGCTATCCTTCCGTTTTCAGCCTGCTGGATCATTTTACGCGGATTCAAAGATATGGAAAACATTGAAACACCACTGTTTAAAACCAATTCATGCTCTCATTAAATAAAGGAAAAAAATAAAGAATCCGGCACACATTTAATAGGATATGAAACATTAATAAACATCCGTGAAAACATTAAATAAAGATAATAGTGATGCACAGCCTTTAAACGACTGTCATCAACTTAAGATCTTAAAAAAAGAACTTGAAAATTAAATAAATACATATATATTTAATATAAATATATAAACCGTTTCAAACTGCCTTAAAAGATAGATTAAAGGATTTCAGCACTAAAATATCCGGATGTATTTTTATGTATGCTGGAGGTCAAATGTCTCAATAAAGTTATTGAATTAAAAAAAAAAAAAATTAAAATTAAAAAAAAAAAAAAAATTAAAATTAAAAAATAAATAAATAAATAAAATCTACCCGGCATGCAATGCGCGGTGATCGCCGGAACCTATTTCCCGGTCACCGGGATTCTACCGGGAGATATTCCTCTAGCTCCCAGACGGCTCAACCTCCTCTAAAATGCTAGCTAAAGGAGGTTGAGCCGGCGATCCACCGGTAAAACATTACCGTGAAAAACACCGGTAATCCGGCACACCGGTATACAGGAGGATGAGCCGTCCAGATAAACATCCGTGAAAACATCATGACGTGACGTCACTGCACCGCGACTGTGACAAACGAACGAAACATTAAATAAAGATAATAAAACATTAAATAAAGATAATGATCTTTCGTTTATATGTATGAACAAATGTCTCAAGAAAGTTATTGAATTTAAAAAAAATAAAATAAAATAAAAACTACCCGGCATGCAATGCGCGGTGATCGCCGGAACCTATTTCCCGGTCACCGGGATTCTACCGGGACGGCTCCTCTAGCTCCCGGACGGCTCAACCTCCTCTAGCTATGCTATCCTTCCGTTTTCAGCCCGCGGTCGCAGTCATTTTCACGCGGATTCAGCAGCATGGAGAGACAGGCTGATGGCACCACTGTTTAGCCACTTCATGCTCTCTTTTACGGACGTTTTCAGCCGGCGGTCGCGGTCATTTTTAGGCGGATGGAGCAGCATGGTTGTTTCGGTTCATTTACGCCGTTTTAGTGTGCTAAAAGACCCGCTGTCACTCCCAGAGTTTACCCTGACTTGGAGCACTCTGCTGCGGGTGTTTTGACGCTGTGATGCCGGTCATTTTACGCCGTTTCACTGCCTTAAAAGACAGATTAAGCCGGATTTCAGCACTAAAATCCTCCGGAAAGCGCCTGCTATTTTTTCCTCCCTGGGCTGCTGGAGGTCATTTTACGCCGTTTTAGTGTGCTAAAAGACCGGCTGGAGGTTGAGCCGGCCGGTCCACGGTACCGGTACCGTGAAAAACACCGGTAATCCGGCACACCGGTATACAGGAGGATGAGCCGTCCAGATAAACATCCGTGAAAACATCATGACGTGACGTCACTGCACCGCGACTGTGACAAACGAAACATTAAATAAAGATAATAAAACATTAAACAAAGATCGCGGTGATCGCCGAACCTATTTCCCGGTCACCGGGATTCTACGGGACGCCTCCTCTAGCTCCCAGACGGCTCATTTTACCTCCTCTTAGTATGCTAGCTAGAGGAGGTTGAGCCGCCGGTCCACGGTACCGG
>NW_026554494.1:0-942 GCF_027596085.1 Anoplopoma fimbria | reverse complement strand
AATAAATAAAAATTACCCGGCATGCAATGCGCGGTGATCGCTGAACCTATTTCCCGGTCACCGGGATTCTACCGACGCCTCCTCTAGCTCCCAGACGGCTCAACCTCCTCTAGCTATGCTAGCTAGAGGAGGTTGAGCCGGCCGGTCCACCGGTACCAGTACCGTGAAAACACCGGTAATCCGGCACACCGGTATACAGGAGGATGAGCCGTCCAGATAAACATCCGTGAAAACATCATGACGTGACGTCACTGCACCGCGACTGTGACAAACGCGAAACATTAAATAAAGATTATAAAACATTAAACAAAGATATTAAAACATTAAATAAAGATAAGAAAACATTAAATAAAGAGAATGAAACATTAAATAAATAGAATAAAACATTAAATAAAGATATTAAAACATTAAACAAAGAGAATAAAACATTAAATGCTGATAATAAAATGATGTTTCAGCCTTCGTGGCATCAACTTAAGATCTTAAAAATAAGAACTTGAAAATGTAAATATATACATATATATATATATATATATATATATATATATATATTGTGTTTTATATGTATGAACAAATGTCTCAATGTCTGGAGGTCATTTTACGCCGTTTTAGTGTGCTAAAAGACCGGCTGGAGGTTGAGCCGGACGATCACGGTACCGTACCGTGAAAAACACCGGTAATCCATTTTACCGGTATACAGGAGGATGGGCCGTCCAGATAAACATCCGTGAAAACATCATGACGTGACGTCACTGCACCGCGACTGTGACAAACGCGAAACATTAAATAAAGATAATAAAACATTAAATAAAGATAATGATCTTTCGTTTATATGTATGAACAAATGTCTCAAGAAAGTTATTGAATTTAAAAAAAATAAAATAAAATAAAAACTACCCGGCATGCAATGCGCGGTGATCGCGGAACCTGTTTCCCGGTCAC
>NW_026554493.1:0-747 GCF_027596085.1 Anoplopoma fimbria | reverse complement strand
TTTATATGTATGAACAAATGTCTCAATAAAGTTATTGAATTAAAAAAAAATTAAAAATTAAAATTAAAAAAAAAATTAAAAATTAAAATTAAAAAATAAATAAATAAATAAAAATTACCAGGCATGCAATGCGCGGTGATCGGGAACCTATTTCCCGGGTCACCGGATTCTACCGACGCCTCCTCTAGCTCCCAGAGAGCTCAACCTCCTCTAGCTATGCTAGCTATAGGAGGTTGAGCTGCCGGGTCCACCGGTACCGGTACCGTGAAAAACACTGGTAATCCGGCACACCGGTATACAGGAGGATGAGCCGTCCAGATAAACATCCGTGAAAACATCATGACGTGACGTCACTGCACCGCGACTGTGACAAACGCGAAACATTAAATAAAGATTATAAAACATTAAACAAAGATATTAAAACATTAAATAAAGATATTAAAACATTAAATAAAGAGAATGAAACATTAAATAAATAGAATAAAACATTAAATAAAGATATTAAAACATTAAACAAAGAGAATAAAACATTAAATGCTGATAATAAAACATTAAATAAAGAGAATGAAACATTAAATAAAGAGAATATAACATTTAATAAAGATAATGATACATTAAATAAATAGAATAAAACATTAAATAAAGATAATAGATGATGTTTCAGCCTTAAGTGGCATCAACTTAAGATCTTAA
Organism: Anoplopoma fimbria; assembly: GCF_027596085.1. NCBI lineage: Eukaryota > Metazoa > Chordata > Actinopteri > Perciformes > Anoplopomatidae > Anoplopoma > Anoplopoma fimbria. The sequence continues at coordinate 54 of NW_026554493.1, read as the reverse complement.
AAATAAGAACTTGAAAATGTAAATATATACATATATATATATATCTATAAATAT
>NW_026554492.1:0-597 GCF_027596085.1 Anoplopoma fimbria | reverse complement strand
TCTACGGGGCAGCTCCTCTAGCTCCCGGACGGCTCAACCTCCTCTAGCTATGCTATCCTTCCGTTTTTCAGCCCTTGATCGCGGTCATTTCACGCGGATTCAGCAGCATGGAGAGACAGGCTGATGGCACCACTGTTTAGCCACTTCATGCTCTCTTTTACGGACGTTTTCAGCTGGCGGTCGCGGTCATTTTTAGGCGGATGGAGCAGCATGGTTGTGTCGGTTCATTTTACGCCGTTTTAGTGTGCTAAAAGACCCGCTGTCACTCCCAGAGTTTACCCTGACTTGGAGCACTCTGCTGCGGGTGTTTTGACGCTGTGATGCGGTCATTTTACGCCGTTTCACTGCCTTAAAAGACAGATTCAGCCGGTTTCAGCACTAAAATCCTCCGGAAAGCGCCTGCTATTTTTTTCCTCCCTGGGCTGCTGGAGGTCATTTTACGCCGTTTTAGTGTGCTAAAAGACCGGCTGGAGGTTGAGCCGGCGGTCCACGGTACCGGTACCGTGAAAAACACCGGTAATCCGGCACACCGGTATACAGGAGGATGAGCCGTCCAGATAAACATCCGTGAAAACATCATGACGTGACGTCACTGCA
>NW_026554491.1:0-646 GCF_027596085.1 Anoplopoma fimbria | reverse complement strand
TGGCAAAAAAAAAAATTAAAATTAAAAAAAAAAATTAAAAATTAAAATTAAAAAATAAATAAATAAATAAAATCTACCCGGCATGCAATGCGCGGTGATCGCCGGAACCTATTTCCCGGTCACCGGGATTCTACCGGGACGCCTCCTCTAGCTCCCAGACGGCTCAACCTCCTCTAGCTATGCTAGCTATAGGAGGAGTTGAGCCACGGCGATCCACCGGTACCGGTACCGTGAAAAACACCGGTAATCCGGCACACCGGTATACAGGAGGATGAGCCGTCCAGATAAACATCCGTGAAAACATCATGACGTGACGTCACTGCACCGCGACTGTGACAAACGCGAAACATTAAATAAAGATAATAAAACATTAAATAAAGATAATGATCTTTCGTTTATATGTATGAACAAATGTCTCAAGAAAGTTATTGAATTTAAAAAAATAAAATAAAATAAAAACTACCTGGCATGCAATCCGCGGTGATCGCCGGAACCTATTTCCCGGTCACCGGGATTCTACCCGGGACGGCTCCTCTAGCTCCCGGACGGCTCAACCTCCTCTAGCTATGCTATCCTTCCGTTTTCAGCCCGCGGTCATGATCATTTTCACGCGGATTCAGCAGCATGGAGAACAGGCTGATGGCAC
>NW_026554490.1:0-510 GCF_027596085.1 Anoplopoma fimbria | reverse complement strand
AGCCCGCGGTCGCAGTCATTTTCACGCGGATTCAGCAGCATGGAGAGACAGGCTGATGGCACCACTGTTTAGCCACTTCATGCTCTCTTTTACGGACGTTTTCAGCCGGCGGTCGCGGTCATTTTTAGGCGGATGGAGCAGCATGGTTGTTTCGGTTCATTTTACGCCGTTTTTAGTGTGCTAAAAGACCCGCTGTCACTCCCAGAGTTTACCCTGACTTGGAGCACTCTGCTGCGGGTGTTTTGACGCTGTGCGCCTGCTATTTTTCCTCCCTGGGCTGCTGGAGGTCATTTTACGCCGTTTTAGTGTGCTAAAAGACCGGCTGGAGGTTGAGCCGGCCGGTCCACCGGTACCGGTACCGTGAAAAACACCGGTAATCCGGCACACCGGTATACAGGAGGATGAGCCGTCCAGATAAACATCCGTGAAAACATCATGACGTGACGTCACTGCACCGCGACTGTGACAAGCGAAACATTAAATAAAGATAATAAAACATTAAACAAAGAT
>NW_026554489.1:0-435 GCF_027596085.1 Anoplopoma fimbria | reverse complement strand
AGTGTGCTAAAAGACCGCTGTCACTCCCAGAGTTTACCCTGACTTGGAGCACTCTGCTGCGGGTGTTTTGGCAGCTGTGATGCCGGTCATTTTACGCCGTTTCACTGCCTTAAAAGACAGATTCAGCCGGATTTCAGCACTAAAATCCTCCGGAAAGCGCCTGCTATTTTTCCTCCCTGGGCTGCTGGAGGTCATTTTACGCCGTTTTAGTGTGCTAAAAGACCGGCTGGAGGTTGAGCCGGCCGGTCCACGGTACCGGTATGCGCGGTGATCGCCGAACCTATTTCCCGGTCACCGGGATTCTACCGGGGCCTCTCCTCTAGCTCCCAGACGGCTCAACCTCCTCTAGCTATGCTAGCTATAGGAGGTTGAGGCCGCTGATCCACGATACCGGTACCGTGAAAAACACGGTAATCCGGCACACGGTATACAGGA
>NW_026554488.1:0-1140 GCF_027596085.1 Anoplopoma fimbria | reverse complement strand
GTCGCGGTCATTTTCACGCGGATTCAGCAGCATGGAGAGACAGGCTGATGGCACCACTGTTTAGCCACTTCATGCTCTCTTTTACGGACGTTTTCAGCCGGCGGTCGCGGTCATTTTTAGGCGGATGGAGCAGCATGGTTGTTTCGGTTCATTTTACGCCGTTTTAGTGTGCTAAAAGACCCGCTGTCACTCCCAGAGTTTACCCTGACTTGGAGCACTCTGCTGCGGGTGTTTTGACGCTGTGATGCCGGTCATTTTACGCCGTTTCACTGCCTTAAAAGACAGATTAAGCCGGATTTCAGCACTAAAATCCTCCGGAAAGCGCCTGCTATTTTTTCCTCCCTGGGCTGCTGGAGGTCATTTTACGCCGTTTTAGTGTGCTAAAAGACCGGCTGGAGGTTGAGCCGGCCGGTCCACGGTACCGGTACCGTGAAAAACACCGGTAATCCGGCACACCGGTATACAGGAGGATGAGCCGTCCAGATAAACATCCGTGAAAACATCATGACGTGACGTCACTGCACCGCGACTGTGACAAACGCGAAACATTAAATAAAGATAATAAAACATTAAACAAAGATATTAAAACATTAAATAAAGATATTAAAACATTAAATAAAGAGAATGAAACATTAAATAAATAGAATAAAACATTAAATAAAGATATTAAAACATTAAACAAAGAGAATAAAACATTAAATGAAGATAATAAAACATTAAATAAAGAGAATGAAACATTAAATAAAGAGAATATAACATTTAATAAAGATAATGAAACATTAAATAAATAGAATAAAACATTAAATAAAGATAATAGATGATGTTTCAGCCTTACGTGGCATCAACTTAAGATCTTAAAAATAAGAACTTGAAAATGTAAATATATACATATATATATATATATATATATATATATATATATATATATATATATAATAGTGTTTTATATGTATGAACAAATGTCTCAATAAAGTTATTGAATTAAAAAAAAATTAAAAATTAAAATTAAAAAAAAAATTAAAAATTAAAATTAAAAAATAAATAAATAAATAAAATCTACCCGGCATGCAATGCGCGGTGATCGCCGGAACCTATTTCCCGGTCACCGGGATTCTACCGGGACGCCTCCTCTAGCTCCCA
>NW_026554487.1:0-1089 GCF_027596085.1 Anoplopoma fimbria | reverse complement strand
CCGGTCGGCTGACGGCCACCGCGGCGGCCATCTTGAATGGGTCAACCCGCTGCCTAGTGCATTACACCTTATGGAAAATTCATGCAAACATGTAGCAAATTTGAGCGGTGATGGCTCAGTGGATGACACTAAAAACATCATAGTTGATATTCCATGTTTGATTTTAAGCGGTAGGTGATTTTTTCCATGTTACAAGAAACACACACTTTTTTGAACACAGGACATTTAACTTCCACAATGATTACATCTACTATGAAATGTTTCTGCTGGACCGATTAACATTTTATTTCTCTGCAAATATCTTATCCATTTGCTTATAACTCTCAAAACCACTCTAACACTGCATCACTCTGGACTAGAACCAGCAACCCTCCAGACTGAGATACAACTGGAACTATTGATTGAATTTATTTCAGACATTCAAATACAAATTAAACATGTGAAAAATACAAAACAAAAAGAAAAGGACAAATATTTAATAAATTAACTTCCTGTGTTCCTCATCTTTTTATATATCTATATACAATTTTCTTTATGACACTATATTTGATATTTACAATCCATACATATACAACTTAAATAAAATAAATACTATATATTTTATAATTTACAATATACAATCCATATATATACACATGTATATACATATATATACACATGTCTATTTTTATAATTTGATGTACTATATTTACACTTTATATATAATTTCTATTGATTTATAATCCTAATGTAGTTTGGTACAGTATGTTTACAATTATACATTTAATACAATATATATACACAAATATATGCACACACACACATATATATACACATATATATAACTATACACATATACAGAACTATATATATATATATAACTATATATAACTATATATATAACTATATATATATATATATATATATATATATATATATATATATATATATATATATATATATATATATATATATAGCTGTGACCATATGTATCTTTGGCTGTCTGACAGTGTGAGAATACTTACTCAAGACCCACACAAGATGGCGGCTCCGTTTGCCGCGGCTGAGAGGGGCGTGGCGTATCTAGTGTTCTATATATATCTATGGTTA
>NW_026554486.1:0-981 GCF_027596085.1 Anoplopoma fimbria | reverse complement strand
CCAGGAACTCGCTCTCAGTGCAAAACAAACCAAAACCAGGTGAAGCTGAACTCCTTTAAAACAGCAAAACATTCCTATTGTGATGATTTATCAAGACGGTTTAAACAGGTTGATTCTTTGTCTGTTTGTCTTTTCACAATAATGTCTGGACTAAAGGACAACACACACTGGTGGCAGATGAAGAGCATCAAATCATCCAACTATTGTTTGATATGAGCCCACAAACCTGCAGCGTGACGACGTTGAGGCATGTCAACCCACCATGATGGCCGTCAACGTGTCAGGATACACCACTGTCCTATTTTCTAATGTTGAAACAAGACAACGCTCCAGAAAAACAACAGTTTCATCACCTTCCCTCCCTGTTCTGGCTCATCCTGGCTACTGTTCCCTGACTACTTCTGTCTGTATTGATCGTCTGATGTGGGACACAAACAGTTTGATGAGTCTCTGGTAGTTTGAGGTCAGCTTGGTGTGTCAGGGTCATATTAACCAGCTCTACCTCCTCTATCAGACTGATTGTCTGTGGCTGCAGCAGGCCTCTTCATACCTGAGAGTTTCCAGTCTCCAGTGTGGATCCTCCTGTACAGCAGACAGCAGCTTCACTCCTGAGTCTCCTGGATGATTGTAGCTCAGGTCCAGCTCTCTCAGACTAGAGGACTGGGAGCTGAGGACTGAGGACAGAGCTTCACAGCTTCTCTCTGAGAGGTTACAGGCACTCAGTCTGAAGAGACAACAATCAACAAGAAGAAAAATAACATTTGTGTTAAAATGAACTGAGTCTGGACTAAAGTACAATCAGAAGGAACAAAGATCATTTGTTTAGTGAAAGTGGATAAAATACTTGCTGTTCTACACTAAACACGATACAATGTAGGTTCAGTGTACTCTACTGTACACAGGAAGTACTGTAGTATCACTATCAGGATGAGGGGTGGATATTTATATTTATATTATTATTAAGGAGAGGTACTGCAGGTC